>NC_030434.2:2004644-2281405 GCF_001660625.3 Ictalurus punctatus | reverse complement strand
AGGAGCTGGAAGAGGGGCTTGCTCCGTCCGCTCCACGCATCAACCTGGTATTGCAGTACCTCCAGGAACGGTGCACCTTTTCAAAGGGGTCAAATGAAAGAAGAAGGAAGGAAGGGAGGAAGGAAATAAATAAATAAATGAATGAATGAATGAATGAACGAATGAATGAATGAATACGTATTCATGCTAAACGATTGGGGGGAAAAAAAAAAAAAGTAGGAAAAAAAACAAAGTGACATATGGTACTTAAAAAAAAAAAAAAAAAAAAAAAAAAAAAAAAATTTCTTGTATTTAATTGTACAAAATGGAACAGGTGTCAGTCGTAAAGGTTTCAGATGTACTTAATTGGAAAAGGGAGGGGACCTATTAGGTTTTAATACAAACCACAGCCCACATCCAGCTCTAGACCAATCCTACATCTGTAGCTATCAAGGCTGTGCAGGTGTAAGGGGCCGGCGCAAGCCAACCTACCCTAGACCGGATTTCTAGGCCTCCGATGGAGTTTCGGAGGCCTGGACTGACTTCCTGTATAGCTCGGGTTTCTCTTCATTCACGCATAAATCTTTCGCCTTTTACTAAAGATTTCCGTGGAGAGGAACGTTGACGAGTTCAACTTATTTTTGTGAGCTTTGCTGAGGCAAAGCTGTATTTGTTTCACAGTTTAACGTAAGAGAGGGAAGAAGTTTGGCTTTGGGATGCAAGGTCGGTTGGGCGTGGTGCCTAGTTGCTCAATCCTCTCCGCGCAAGGTCTTCAAGCGCGTGGTCAGGCATGTCGTCCAGGAGTGGAGGCTCTGCCAGCTGGTGCTCGTTAGGCCAGAGGCCATAACGGGTTATCGCTTCTCGGCCTTTTGGCTAAGATCAATCGGGTGAGACAGCGATCGGCTCTTTGGTGGCAATTGCCCTTAATCCATTTATGATTTTGGACACAACCATCCAAAGAGAGAATTCGTGCGGACCCTTTTTTTCAGCTTCTCTAGGCGAGTGGAACATCGTGCCAGTGAATCTGCGAAGTGGTAAGTACAAATTCATTAAATTATTTAATTTTTTCCCTTTTTTTCGTTTAAAAAATATTTATTTCGTTTAGTTTTGTATTTGTTTTACTTTATTTATTTATTTATTTATTTATTTATTTATTTATAGGCTAGTGGTGCCTCCAAAATGTCGGCTGCTCGTGCCGGCATGAGGAGGCACCACAGCGTGCGCTTTTTGTTTAAAGAGGTGGATGGAAAGCTCCTGGGGATGTCACGGCTTGATTTCTCCAGGAAGCTAATCCAGAAATCTCTTGGTTTCAAACCCGACGAACTGAACTGTCTCGTGACTCTGCCCCTGAACAAAGGATTTGATGTTAGTTTTAGGACCGCTTCTCTGCTAAATGATTTCTGGCAACGGTTTGACGGTTGTAAGGCCCATTTCTCCATGTTCACCGTGGAGAAACTTTCTGACAATTCACTTAAAACGGTGATTGTTAGGATGTTTAATGAAACGGTGACTGGAGATGACATTTGCGTATGGCTGGGTAGATTTTGCACTGTTCGCGGACAACCAGTCAAAGTGTTGGATGAGGACGGCATCTGGAATTGTTCCTGGCGGATTCCCATTAAACAATGGGAAGACGCTGGGGGCTACCAGGGCCTGAGACATCTGCCTTCCATGATTGTGTTGGGAGAGAACAGAGGCTACATCCATTACCAAGGGATGCCCAAACTCTGCCGTAAGTGTGGGAGAATGGGACATCTAGCCGACGCGTGCCAGGAAATAATATGCGGAAAATGTAGAGAAATTGGTCACGTTTTCGATGAGTGCACCATTGGCAGACGGTGCAATCTGTGTGGGGAGACAAACCACCTCTACAGAGATTGCCCTAAGAGCTTTGCCAACAAACTGAAAAGTAACAAGATGGCCGCCCCACAAACGCAACAAACCGAGCAAACAACGGAGAAGGAGGCGGGCCCTGTGGTTTTGGCGGGAGAGCCAGCTCTCCCGTCAGCTTCAGGGCCTGAGCAGATACGGGTAAGTGGGGCGGCCTTAGGGGCGGAGTCAGCAAACCAGAGGGAGGAAGCCCCCCCCTCCCCGCAAAATAAAGTACAGGAAATGGCGGAAGGGGAGGAAGGGACGGCTTCCTCCATGGAGACAGTTTCAGAGTTAAGTGTGGTATCTGGGGAGAGTGAGTCAGACAGTCCTCTCCCGAATGCTCAGGTGCAGAAAAGACCTGCGGGATCTCCTCTGTTGGTAACAGAGGAGAAGAAACTGAGGGCAGAGCATAGGCGGGACAGTTCTTCCTCGGAAGACCTGAACCGCTTATGGCCCTCAGAGCCCCCAAATGAGGTTTCTTTCTTGCACCTCCAGCTGAGAACATCGTCGCCAAAGGAGCCGCGAGAGGTTGCCTCCGCGGCCCGTGCGGCAGCAGACACTTGCCCTCCTGAACCCAGGCCCACTGAGATAAAGGAAGAGCAAGTGTCACAAGAAATAATATGCCTTTAATTGGTTTTAACGTTGTCTCTGCATGTTTTTAACACTGTTTTATACCTTTTTACCATACTGCTCATGGCCCTCACAATCTGTACCATCAATGTGAGAAGTGTGAGGTCCACCCTGAGAGCACAGAGTGTATTATCCCTTTTAAAATCTTTTAAGTCAGATGTGATTTTATTACAGGAATGTGCTCTGCCCTTTTTATATAATTATAGGAAATGGGAAGATGTGTGGACCCCGGGACCCTCGTTGTGGAGTGGTTCCAATTTTAATAAATGTGATGGTGTCGCCATTTTAATAAATAACCCCAACATCGCGGTGAAGGGCAGCACAGTGGTGAGAGATGGACGGGCACTCTTAGCCAATCTGACCTTTTTAGATAGGGATTTTACTGTTCTTAATGTGTATGGTTTTACTGAAAAAAATGAAAGGTATGAACTTTTAGAAGACCTGCAGTCCCACATGCTAGGGAGGGTTCCTTTAATCGTAGCAGGAGATTTTAATTGTATTTTAACAGCTAAGGATAGGAAAAGGGTAACAGGGGAGTGCGTAGTAGACAAAACATCGGTTTTACTCCAAGGATTAGTTAAAGATTTTAAACTAGTCGACTGTTTTAAAACGTTGCATCAAAGAGAGGAGGGCTTCACCTGGTTCAGTGGTGATGGCACCAGAGCCTCTCGGATCGACTATGTTTTTACACGGGACTGCCCGCCGACCGATGCTACACTGACCCCTCTCTTCTTTTCTGACCACATGATGCTGTCCTGCACCCTGTCACTGTCCACTGGTGTGACGGTAGGAGGAGGGCTCTGGAGGCTGAACTGCTCAGTGTTAGAAGATAAAGAAGTAGTCAGAGAGTATAGGGAGCAGTTCAGCCAATGGCAGACCCTCCAGGACTTTTATGAGTCACGAGCACAGTGGTGGGAGATGATAAAGGAACGGACAAAAAGATTTTTTAAGAAGGTAGGAAAAGAAAAGAAAAACAGGGAAAAAAGGTGCATGATGGGACTGCAAAAAAGACTGCAGAGATATTTTAACTTTTTTAACTGTGGGATTGATTTTACTGACGAGATCAAAGAAGTAAAAAATGAAATGCGTGTTTTATCAGACATACAAAGTAAGGGGGTCATTTTAAGAAGCAGGGAGAGAGAGGTGGAAGAAGGAGAAAAGTGTACGAGATATTTTTTTAAAAAGATTGTTTCAAGGGGTAATACAATTACCACAATAAAAAATGGAGGACGAGAGCTAAGAACAACAGCCGAGATTTTAGGTGGGGTGGAGGAATTTTATAGCGATCTATACAGTGAAAAATACGTACACAAAGACACCTTAGAGGAAGTTTTAGCCTTTTTAGATAACAGGGTCAACAGTGAAGCAGTGCTTTTATCCCAGGATTTTACGGTTTTAGAAATGCAAAGTTCTTTAAAAGGTTTTAAAAGGGGGAAGTCCCCAGGGATGGATGGACTCCCCCTAGAATTTTATCTGACTTTCTGGGACATTTTAGCACATGACTTACTCACTGTTTTTAAAGAATTTGAGACCTTGGACAGACTTCCGGACAGCTTTAGAGCAGGGATAGTGTCACTACTACATAAGAAAGGTGACAAGACAGACCTCAGGAACTGGAGACCCATCACGCTTTTAAATTTCGATTGTAAACCTTTTAGCAAGATTTTATCTGCACGTATGTCGACCGTTTTAGAGGACGTGATCCACCCGGATCAAGCATGCGCTGTGCCAGGGAGGAAGATCACCGACAGCCTGGTACTGATCAGAGACGTCATCTGTTACGCGAGAGACAGAAACATCCGGCTAGCGGTCCTGAACCTAGATTTTGAGAAAGCATTCGACCGAGTCTCGCATCAGTTCCTGTTTCAGGTACTGGACAAAATGGGGTTCCCTGATAGGTTCATAGCCTGGGTGGGATTACTGTACAAGGGCATAGTCAGTAGAATGTTGGTTAACGGGCACGTGTCCAAGGCGGTGAATATCCGCAGTGGCGTCCGTCAGGGGTGTCCTTTATCTCCCCTCCTGTATGTGGCTTGCATCGAGCCACTGGCACAGATCTTGAGAAGGGATAAATGGATCAAAGGACTCGAAGTGCCTGGGACGGGTGGACTGACCGCGACGTGCGTTTTATATATGGACGACGTAACCCTTTTAGCCACGGACGTTTTATCCATGCGAAGAGCAATGGACCTGACTGACTGGTACGGTCGGGCCTCGGGCGCCAAGCTGAACAGGAGCAAGTCCGAGGCCCAGCTCTTCGGGCCGTGGGGTGACGTGGACACAGGCGGACTGGAATTGGTTTTTAAAACCGACCTACGGATTTTAGGGGTCAAATTTGACAAAGAGGGTGGAGGACGTGAAAACTGGGCCGACGTGTTAGGGAAAGTCAGGCAAAAACTGGGCTTTTGGGGACTGAGACAGATGACTTTCGAAGGTAAAGTTTTAATTTTTAAAGCAGTGATTTTACCTTTGATGTTATTGGTGTGTTCTGTTTTTAGTCCCCCACGACACTTTCTTTTAGAGCTAGAGAGGACGGTGTTTTACTTCATCTGGGGGTCCAAGTGGGAGAGAGTGAAGAGGGAGGTCGTGAAGAAGAGACCGGAAAACGGCGGGAAAGGCCTCCCGGACCCCCACCTGTTTTTAGGCAGCCGTTTCACCGCCCTCCACATCGCGTACGCCGTGGCCCCGTCCAGAGAGAGCAAGACAGCGGCCATGACCCGTTTCTGGATGGGGTCGTACCTACGAAGCCTTAAAATTTTACCTGTAGACCTTAAAACGCCGGTGTCTTTTAATTTGACAAAAGAACATGATTTTATTAAGAAGTTTTTAAAGAAAAATGTTTTAGAAGGAGAAGATGTCTCCGTTTTAACTAACCACAGGTCTCTTCTCTCTCTCGTTCAGGATCGGGAACCTGTGAGTCCAGTCCCCGGCCTCACTCTAAGTGAGGCCAAACAAGTTTGGAAGAACGCCGCCCACCCTGCTCTTCAGAACAGGCACAAGGACCTGTCATGGATGGTGGCCCACGAGATTCTCCCGGTCAGGGCGGTCATGCACTCCCGGGGCATGGGCTCCAACCCCATCTGCCCACGACCCGGATGCAACGCGCCGGAGACCGTGCGACACCTCTTATGGGAGTGCGGCGCCGCGCGGGACCAGTGGACCAAGACCGGCCCCCTGTATTTCCCGTGCCTGCCGGCAGGTGGGGTCCAGATGGACTACAAGCTCGCCATCCTCGGGGTGGGCCCAGGCTCGAAGGGCCTAACGGCGCAGAGGTTCACCACGCTCTGGCTCACCCTCAACGCCGTGAAGGATGCCATCTGGACCACCAGAAACCTGCTGGTGGGGAAACGCGTGACGGTGCCCCTCCACGCGAGCGAGCAGATGGCGAAGTCCACGCTGCAGGGGTACCGCGCGGCGACATTCGGAGGAGGGGGCCGGGGTTGCACGAGAAAGGTCCCGGCCGCCACCGACCCTGGCCGCTCGTAGATGCGCCCTCACCTGCAAAGGCTACGGGAGCAGCGAGCCGGAGGGTAGAGGATCTCCTCTGGGCACCGGAAGTGACGGGCCTCGGCCGTGGCTGGAGAGCAGTGTGATGGGCGCCCTTGGTAAGGACTCACCCCCGATCTTGGAAAAGAGAGGATGCTTAAGTGGTTTTTTATTTTGTGTGTTTTATATAAAGATATGTGTTTGCTTTTTTATTAATCAATCGACTTATTTAACTGTTTTTAAAAACGAAACGATTTTATGGACACTTTTATTCATAGTTTTTTACACACACAAATTGATGTATTTATTTATTTTTCCTTTAAACAGTTTTTAAAATAAGAATTTGTTTTACCCAAGTTTATTTATTTATTTAAAAAAATGTCTATAAACTGAGAAGGAAAAAACTGTGTACACTGTGGATATGAAAAAAAAAAGAAAAAAGTGACAATAAAATTTTTTCGAAAGAAAAAGAAAAATCTGTTCTTATCAGTTTAATACCTGATACGTCCTCCATTCGAGGACTTTATATTAAACGGATTTTTAGAGCGAGGAGCTGGAAGAGGGGCTTGCTCCGTCCGCTCCACGCATCGACCTGGTATTGCAGTACCTCCAGGAACGGTGCACCTTTTCAAAGGGGTCAAATGAAAGAAGAAGGAAGGAAGGAAGGAAGGAAGGGAGGAAGGAAATAAATAAATAAATAAATGAATGAATGAATGAACGAATGAATGAATACGTATTCATGTTAAACGATTGGGGGGAAAAAAAAAAAAAGTAGGAAAAAAAACAAAGTGACATATGGTACTTAAAAAAAAAAAAAAAAAAAAAAAAAATTTCTTGTATTTAATTGTACAAAATGGAACAGGTGTCAGTCGTAAAGGTTTCAGATGTACTTAATTGGAAAAGGGAGGGGACCTATTAGGTTTTAATACAAACCACAGCCCACATCCAGCTCTAGACCAATCCTACATCTGTAGCTATCAAGGCTGTGCAGGTGTAAGGGGCCGGCGCAAGCCAACCTACCCTAGACCGGATTTCTAGGCCTCCGATGGAGTTTCGGAGGCCTGGACTGACTTCCTGTATAGCTCGGGTTTCTCTTCATTCACGCATAAATCTTTCGCCTTTTACTAAAGATTTCCGTGGAGAGGAACGTTGACGAGTTCAACTTATTTTTGTGAGCTTTGCTGAGGCAAAGCTGTATTTGTTTCACAGTTTAACGTAAGAGAGGGAAGAAGTTTGGCTTTGGGATGCAAGGTCGGTTGGGCGTGGTGCCTAGTTGCTCAATCCTCTCCGCGCAAGGTCTTCAAGCGCGTGGTCAGGCATGTCGTCCAGGAGTGGAGGCTCTGCCAGCTGGTGCTCGTTAGGCCAGAGGCCATAACGGGTTATCGCTTCTCGGCCTTTTGGCTAAGATCAAGTGTAGTATCTGTTCTTATCAGTTTAATACCTGATACGTCCTCCATTCGAGGACTTTATATTAAACGGATTTTTAGAGCGAGGAGCTGGAAGAGGGGCTTGCTCCGTCCGCTCCACGCATCGACCTGGTATTGCAGTACCTCCAGGAACGGTGCACCTTTTCAAAGGGGTCAAATGAAAGAAGAAGGAAGGAAGGAAGGAAGGAAGGGAGGAAGGAAATAAATAAATAAATGAATGAATGAACGAATGAACGAACGAATGAATACGTATTCATGTTAAACGATTGGGGGGAAAAAAAAAAAAAGTAGGAAAAAAAACAAAGTGACATATGGTACTTAAAAAAAAAAAAAAAAAAAAAAAAAAAAAAAAAAATTTCTTGTATTTAATTGTACAAAATGGAACAGGTGTCAGTCGTAAAGGTTTCAGATGTACTTAATTGGAAAAGGGAGGGGACCTATTAGGTTTTAATACAAACCACAGCCCACATCCAGCTCTAGACCAATCCTACATCTGTAGCTATCAAGGCTGTGCAGGTGTAAGGGGCCGGCGCAAGCCAACCTACCCTAGACCGGTTTTCTAGGCCTCCGATGGAGTTTCGGAGGCCTGGACTGACTTCCTGTATAGCTCGGGTTTCTCTTCATTCACGCATAAATCTTTCGCCTTTTACTAAAGATTTCCGTGGAGAGGAACGTTGACGAGTTCAACTTATTTTTGTGAGCTTTGCTGAGGCAAAGCTGTATTTGTTTCACAGTTTAACGTAAGAGAGGGAAGAAGTTTGGCTTTGGGATGCAAGGTCGGTTGGGCGTGGTGCCTAGTTGCTCAATCCTCTCTGCGCAAGGTCTTCAAGCGCGTGGTCAGGCATGTCGTCCAGGAGTGGAGGCTCTGCCAGCTGGTGCTCGTTAGGCCAGAGGCCATAACGGGTTATCGCTTCTCGGCCTTTTGGCTAAGATCAATCGGGTGAGACAGCGATCGACTCTTTGGCGGCCATTGCGCTCAACCTTTTCGTGGTTTTGGGCAAAACCGTTCAGAGAGGAAATTTGTGCGGACCCTGCGACTTTTCAGCTTCTGTTGGCGAATGGAACATCGTGCCCGGGAATCTGCGTGGAGGTAAGTACAAATTTATTTATTTATTTCTTCTCCCTTTTTTTTCGTTTTTAAATATTTATTTCGTTTAGTTTTGTGTTTGTTTTACTTATTTATTATAGTTTATTTATTTATTTATTTATTTATAGGCTAGTGGTGCCTCCAAAATGTCGGCTGCTCGTGCCGGCATGAGGAGGCACCACAGCGTGCGCTTTTTATTTAAAGAAGTAGATGGGAAGCTCCTGGGGATGTCACGCCTTGACTTCTCCAGGAAGCTAATTCAAAAATCGCTAAGCTTTAAACCTGACGAACTGAACTGTCTCGTGACTCTGCCCCTGAACAAAGGTTTTGACGTAAGTTTTCGTACTGCATCTCTGCTAAATGATTTCTGGCAACGGTTTGACGGTTGTAAGGCCCATTTCTCCATGTTCACCGTGGAGAAACTTTCCGACAATTCGCTTAAAACGGTGATTGTTAGGATGTTTAATGAAACGGTGACTGGGGATGACATTTGTGTATGGCTGGGTAGATTTTGCACTGTTCGCGGGCAACCAGTCAAAGTGTTGGATGAGGACGGCATCTGGAATTGTTCCTGGCGGATTCCCATTAAACAATGGGAAGACGCTGGGGGCTACCAGGGCCTGAGACATCTGCCTTCTATGATTGTGTTGGGAGAGAACAGAGGCTACATTCACTACCAAGGGATGCCCAAACTCTGCCGCAAGTGTGGGAGGATGGGACATCTAGCCGACGCGTGCCAGGAAATCATTTGTGGAAAATGTAGAGAAATTGGTCACGTTTTTGATGAGTGCACCATTGGCAGACGGTGCAATCTGTGTGGGGAGACAAACCACCTCTACAGAGATTGCCCAAAGAGCTTTGCCAACAAGTTGAAAAGTAACAAGATGGCCGCCCCACAAACGCAACAAACGGAGCAAACAACAGAGAAGGAGGCGGGCCCTGTGGTTTTGGCGGGAGAGCCAGCTCTCCCGTCAGCCTCAGGGCCTGAGCAGATACGGGTAAGTGGGGCGGCCTTAGGGGCGGAGTCAGCAAAACAGAGGGAGGAAGCCCCCCCCTCCCCGCAAAATAAAGTACAGGAAATAGCGGAAGGGGAGGAAGGGACGGCTTCCTCCATGGAGACAGTTTCAGAGTTAAGTGTGGTATCTGGGGAGAGTGAGCCAGACAGTCCCCTCCCGAATGCTCAGGTGCAGAAAAGACCTGCGGGATCTCCTCTGTTTGTAACAGAGGAGAAGAAACTGAGGGCAGAGCATAGGCGGGACAGTTCTTCCTCGGAAGACCTGAACCGCTTGTGGCCCTCAGAGCCCCCCAATGAGGTTGCTTTCTCGCACCCCCAGCTAAGAACATCTTCGCCAAAGGAGCCGCGAGAGGTTGCCTCCGCGGCCCGTGAGGCAGCTGACACTTGCCCTCCTGAACCCAGTCCCACTGGGATAAAGGAAGAGCAAGTGTCACAAGAGATAATATGCCTCTAATTTGTTTTTAACATTGTCTCTGCATGTTTTTAATACTGTTTTATACCTATTTTTACCATACTGCTCATGGCCCTCACAATCTCTACCATTAATGTGAGAAGTGTGAGGTCCACCCTGAGAGCACAGAGTGTATTATCCCTTTTAGAAACTTTTAAGTCAGATGTGATTTTATTACAAGAGTGTGCTTTGCCCTTTTTATCCAGTTACAGGAAATGGGAAGACATGTGGACACCGGGACCCTCCGTGTGGAGTGGTTCCAATTTTAATAAATGTGATGGTGTCGCCATTTTAATAAAAAATCCCAATATTGTGGTGAAGGGCAGCACAGTGGTGAGGGATGGCCGGGCAATTTTAGCCAATCTGACTTTTTTAGATAGGGATTTTACCATTCTTAATGTGTATGGTTTTACGGAAAAAAATGAACGGTATGAACTTTTAGAAGATCTGCAGTCCCACATGCTAGGGAGGGCCCCCTTAATTGTAGCAGGGGATTTTAATTGTATTTTAACAGCTAAAGACAGGAAAAGGGTAGTGGGGGAGTGCACGGTAGATAAGACATCGGTTTTACTTCAGGGCTTAGTAAAAGATTTTAAACTAGTCGACTGTTTTAAAGCATTGCATCAAAGAGAGGAGGGCTTCACCTGGTTCAGTGGTGATGGCACCAGAGCCTCTCGGATCGACTATGTTTTTACACGGGACTGCCCGCCGACCGATGCTACACTGACCCCTCTCTTCTTTTCTGACCACATGATGCTGTCCTGCACCCTGTCACTGTCCACTGGTGTGACGGTAGGAGGAGGGCTCTGGAGGCTGAACTGCTCGGTGTTAGAAGATAAAGAAGTAGTCAGAGAGTATAGGGAGCAGTTCAGCCAATGGCAGACCCTCCAGGACTTTTATGAGTCACGAGCACAGTGGTGGGAGATGGTAAAGGAACGGACAGGGAAATTTTTTAAGAGGGTAGGGAAAGATAACAAAAACAGGGAAAAAAGATGCATGATGGGACTGCAAAAAAGACTGCAGAGATATTTTAACCTTTTTAACTGTGGGATTGATTTTACTGAAGAGATCAAAGAAGTAAAAGCCGAAATGCGTGTTTTATCAGACATACAAAGTAAGGGGGTCATTTTAAGAAGCAGGGAGAGAGAGATTGAGGAAGGTGAAAAATGCACAAGGTATTTTTTTAAAAAGATTGTTTCTAGGGGAGGTAAAATTACCTCAATAAAAGATGGAGGGAGGGACCTAAAAACAACGGACGAGATTTTAGGTGGGGTGGAAAAATTTTATAGCAATTTATACAGTGAAAAATATATATATGAAAATACCTTGGAGGAAGTTTTAGCCTTTTTAGAGAACAAGGTCAATAGTGAAGCCATGCTTTTATCCCAGGATTTTACAGTTTTAGAAATTCAAAATTCTTTAAAAGGTTTTAAAAAGGGGAAGTCCCCAGGAATGGATGGACTCCCCCTAGAATTTTATCTGACTTTCTGGGATATTTTAGCACAGGACTTACACACTGTTTTTAACGAATTTGAGACCTTGGACAGACTCCCAGACAGCTTTAGAACAGGGATAGTGTCGCTTCTACACAAGAAAGGCGACAAGACAGACCTCAGGAACTGGAGACCGATCACGCTTTTAAACTTTGATTGTAAACTTTTTAGCAAGATTTTATCAGCACGTATGTCGACCGTCTTAGAGGACGTGATCCACCCGGATCAAGCGTGTGCTGTGCCAGGGAGGAAGATCACCGACAGCCTGGTACTGATCAGAGACGTCATCTGTTACGCGAGAGACAGAAACATCCGGCTAGCGGTCCTGAACCTAGATTTTGAAAAAGCATTTGACCGAGTCTCGCATCAGTTCCTGTTTCAGGTACTGGACAAAATGGGGTTCCCTGATAGGTTCATAGCCTGGGTGGGATTACTGTACAAGGGCATAGTCAGTAGAATGTTGGTTAACGGGCACGTGTCCAAGGCGGTGAATATCCGAAGTGGCGTCCGTCAGGGGTGTCCTTTATCTCCCCTCCTGTATGTGGCTTGTATCGAGCCACTGGCACAGATCTTGAGAAGGGATAAATGGATCAAAGGACTCGAAGTGCCTGGGACGGGTGGACTGACCGCAACATGCGTTTTATATATGGACGACGTAACCCTTTTAGCCACAGACTTTTTATCCATGCGAAGAGCAATGGACCTGACTGACTGGTACGGTCGGGCCTCGGGCGCCAAGCTGAACAGGAGCAAGTCCGAGGCCCAGCTCTTCGGGCCGTGGGGTGACGTGGACACAGGCGGACTGGAATTGGTTTTTAAAACCGACCTACGGATTTTAGGTGTAAAATTTGACAAAGAGGGTGGAGGACGTGGAAACTGGGCCGACGTGTTAGGGAAAGTCAGGCAAAAACTGGGCTTTTGGGGACTGAGACAGATGACGTTCGAAGGTAAAGTTTTAATTTTTAAAGCAGTGATTTTACCTTTGATGTTACTGGTGTGTTCTGTTTTTAGTCCCCCGCGAAACTTTCTTTTAGATCTGGAGAGGGCGGTGTTTTACTTCGTCTGGGGGTCCAAGTGGGAGAGAGTGAAGAGGGAGGTCGTGAAGAAGAGACCGGAAAACGGCGGAAAAGGCCTCCCGGACCCCCACTTGTTTTTAAGCAGCCGATTCACCGCCCTCCACATCGCGTACGCCGTGGCCCCGTCCAGAGAAAGCAAGACAGCGGCCATGACCCGTTTCTGGATGGGGTCCTACCTGCGAAGCCTAAAGATTTTACCAGTAGACCTCAAAACGCCTGTGTCTTTTAATTTGACAAGAGAACACGATTTTATCAAGAAGTTTTTAAAGAAAAATGTTTTAGAAGGAGAAGATGTCTCCATTTTAACTAACCACAGGTCTCTTCTCTCTCTCGTTCAGGATCGGGAACCTGTGAGTCCAGTCCCCGGCCTCACTCTAAGTGAGGCCAAACAAGTTTGGAGGAACGCCGCCCACCCTGCTCTTCAGAACAGGCACAAGGACCTGTCATGGATGGTGGCCCATGAGATTCTCCCGGTCAGGGCGGTCATGCACTCCCGGGGCATGGGCTCCAACCCCATCTGCCCACGACCCGGATGCAACGCGCCGGAGACCGTGCGTCACCTCTTATGGGAGTGCGGCGCCGCGCGGGACCAGTGGACCACGACCGGCCCCCTGTATTTCCCGTGCCTGGCGGCAGGTGGGGTCCAGATGGACTACAAGCTCGCCATCCTCGGGGTGGGCCCAGGCTCGAAGGGCCTAACGGCGCAGAGGTTCACCACGCTCTGGCTCACCCTCAACGCCGTGAAGGATGCCATCTGGACCACCAGAAACCTGCTGGTGGGGAAACGCGTGACGGTGCCCCTCCACGCGAGCGAGCAGATGGCGAAGTCCACGCTGCAGGGGTACCGCGCGGCGACATTCGGAGGAGGGGGCCGGGGTTGCACGAGAAAGGTCCCGGCCGCCACCGACCCTGGCCGCTCGTAGATGCGCCCTCACCTGCAAAGGCTACGGGAGCAGCGAGCCGGAGGGTAGAGGATCTCCTCCGGGCACCGGAAGTGACGGGCCTCGGCCGTGGCTGGAGAGCAGTGAGATGGGCTCCCTTGGTAAGGACTCACACCCGATCTTGGAAAAGAGAGGAGGCTTGAGTGGTTTTTTATTTTGTGTGTTTTATATAAAGATATGTATGTGCTTTTTATAAATCAATTGATTTATTTAATGATGTTTAAAAATGAAACGATTTTATGGACACTTTTATTCATGGTTTTTTACACACACAATCTATGTATTTATTTATTTTTCCTTTAAACAGTTTTTAAAATAAGAAATTGTTTTACCCAAGTTTATTTATTTATTTAAAAAAATGTCTATAAACTGAGAAGGAAAAAACTGTGTACACTGTGGATATGAAAAAAAAGAAAAAAGTGACAATAAAATTTTTTCGAAAGAAAAAATCTGTTCTTATCAAGATGCCGGAAGTCGACGCGAGTGGGCCGGTCCGAGTGGCGCGGCTGAGAAATTCTGTGAGGGTGGAGCTCCTGAAAGATGCAAGTCAAGCAGAAAGGGCAAGATTCAAGGTGGAGCACCTGGTGAAAGAGGTATTGCAAGGAGTAATGAAGCAGCAGACCACATCGGTTCTGTGCTTGCAGGACTTTGCGCATGCTGGTTTCATGGATATAACCTTTGGGGAAATGACATCCTGTCTGGACCTTGTGGCAACCTGGGAGAGGAATTTGCAGCACCCTGCCCTACGAGGCCTAAAGGTAAGAGCCCTTTATATCTGGGAGGACGTACCAGTGACAGTGCACATGTACAACCCCTTTGTGGAGGAGAGCGATATCAGACATTTTCTACAGAGATATTGTTTAAAGGTGGAGGGGGGTCAGAAAATCTGTAATGCCTTTGGGATCTGGAACGGAAGGAGGAAATACCTGGTGCGTTTCCGTCCAGAGCCAACAGCTCCTGGAGGGGTTGTACAGCCTCCGGGGTCCTTTGCCATCGGGCCTCATAGAGGCTTCCTCTTTTATCCTGGGCAGCCAGTAACCTGCCGGAAATGTGGAACAGCTGGGCATACAAAATCTGTTTGTAATAACAGCAAGTGTCGCTTCTGTGGCTCTCAGGAGCATGAGTCAACGGAATGCAGGGCCCCCAAGAAGTGCAGCCTTTGTGGAGGAGAAGATCACCTCTACAGGAGCTGTGCATTAAGGAGGAAAACCTTTGCAGACCTCTTCTCCCAGGAGGACATGCAGGGTGGAGGGGGGAAAAGCCCCGGCGTGGAGACAAGGAAGCTCTCTCCAGAAGCGGAAGAGCATGCAGAGCTACTGGAGGTAGAGAAAGAGGGCGGGCAACGTTTTCCAAGCTTCCAAGTAGGACCCACAGAACCATGTGGAGAGAGCCAGGCGGAAAGGGTGGAGAGCCACCTGGGACAGAACTCGGACCAGGAGAAGGGTCAGGAGAAAAGAAAGCAAAAGCGGAGAGCAAAAGAGTGGGACGATGGAAAAGAAGGGGATGGTCAGAAAATGGAGAGTGGGGGGGGAAGCCCCCCGGTGGCAGCCGGAGTGTGGGCCCAGAATGTCTGCCATGGAGCAGCCCTGAAAGACTGGTCACTGGCAGAGAGTGGGAGTTGTGGGGACTCTGATGAGCAGATAGACTGGGCAAATTGCACTGTAGAGGAAACAGCAGACTCCCCAGATGGGACAAAAGGAGCAGCGAAGCGACCTTTTCCCAGGGAAGACGAGGATGCCGAGCTGGAAAGGAGATTCCGCTTCCAAGAGACACAGCCTAACAACAACGTAGAGGATATGGGGAATCCCGAGCTACCGACGGACAAGGAGGAGCAGGAGCAACACCCAATGGAAGCAGACCCTTCACCATCTGCTCTCCCCTTTTTAGGATGGGAGGAGGAGAGGTACAAAATGACTACAGGGATGAGGGGGGCAGGCAGAGGGAGGGGGCCCCCCCTTGCAAGGGACAGAATGTAAGGCCGGTCTTCCTTTCCGGGCCTGGTTGGTTTATGGAAGCAATACAGATAATCATAGAACATGAAGATCTGCACTCTAAATGTGAGGGGACTGAAGAACCCCACAAAGAGGAGAGGTTTGTTTTTGTCCCTTAAGTATGTGGCTTTTGATATTATGTTTTTGCAAGAATGTCACCTGAAAGATAGAGAAGATGTAACCGCATTTAGAAAGGATTGGGGAAATGGACTTTCGGTGTGGGGTGTGGGTAATGTGAAAGAAGATGGGGTGGGGATTTTGTTTAAAGGGTGGGACACGATAATAGAGGCATCGGTAAGCGTAGTACCGGGGAGGGCCCTGTGTGTCGACTGTAGGTGGCGGGGGGTCGCCCTCAGACTTATAAATGTCTATGCACCTTGCACGGGTGGGACGCGGGGGGAGTTCTTCAGGGCCCTGGAGCATGTCTGCTTTACCAACAGACTGGTGCTCCTGGGTGGGGACTTTAATATCTCCCTAGATGCAGCCATGGCAACAGAGGGGAGTCTGGAGTTGCGGACCCTCTGCAATGCTTTCCACCTGGTGGATGCCAATAAGGTGGCAGGAACAAGTGAGCCGAGTTTCACGTGGAGCAATTCCCGAGGACATCGGTCTAGGCTTGACTACCTGTTCGTTCCCAGAGGGCAGAAGGTGGGGGAGTGTGTAAATATTCCCACATGGGCCTCTGACCACAACATTGTTGGGGTCAAGGTGACCCTAAGTGAGCATAGTAGAGGCCGGAATTTTTGGCGGCTTAATACAAGTCTACTGCAGGATAAGACCTTTTGCGAGGTTTTCCGTGCAGTGCTTAAAGGATGGCGGGCCATGAGGGTAGGGTGGTCCACTTGGGGGGATTGGTGGGAAGGGGTGAAGGCACGCATTGCGGTGTTCTGTAGGGAATGGGCGAAGGAGAAAGTCAGGGGGGAGCGGGAAGAGATCCAGGCAGCCTCAGAGGAGCTGCAGAACCTGGGCACAAAACTGGCATCGGGGAAGTCTGTGGCATGGAATCGGTATGAGGAGGCCAAGGCCCAGATCCGTGGTTTTTTTGAGAGACAGGCCAAAGCCTTTGCGATAATGGCAGGGGCTCAGGAGATGGTAGAGGGGGAGCGCCCATCCAGGTACTTTTTTCAGGCAGTACGGGCAAGGCAGAAGAGGTCTCGCATCGAAGGATTGCTGCATAGAGGCAGGGTAGTGAAAACCACCGCTGCAATGTTGGAAGCGGCTGCAGAGTTTTATGAGACACTTTTCTGCAAGAGGGGCCAGGAAGGGGATGAGCAAGATAGGATGCTGCAAAACCTTACTACTAAGCTTCCGGATAGAGAATGCACGATCCTGGAAGCAGACTTGTCTCTCCAAGAGATCGAGGAGGCCATGCGTTCACTGAAACACGGTTCAGCGCCGGGGCTAGATGGGCTGCCAGTAGAGTTTTACTCTACCTTTTGGGACATGATAGGGCCAGATTTGCTGGAGGTATATAAGGAGAGGATGGAGCGGGGATGCCTGACCCCCTCAATGAGGATGGGGTGCATTTCCCTGCTGTATAAGAAAGGAGATCGGACAAATCTAGCGAATTGGCGGCCTATTACGCTCCTAACGACGGATTATAAAATCCTAGCAAAGGCCATCACATTGAGGATGGGGAAAGTGATGAGTCTCATCATCCACCCGGACCAGACATGCGGCGTGCAGGGCCGGACGTGTGCCCTAAATTTATGCCTGATCCGAGATGTCCTGACCAAGGCAAAGGAGCAAAGCCAGCCCTTAGCCTTGCTGAGCCTGGACCAGGAAAAGGCGTTTGACCGGGTGGGCCATGCTTTCCTTTTTGCAGTGCTCAAGAAGTTAAGCTTTGGGCCAAGGTTTATAAGGGGGGTGAAGCTGTTGTATGAGGAGGTGGCAAGTAGGGTTTGCGTCAATGGGTTCTTGTCGAGGCCAGTGAGGCAGGCGGGTGGGGTGAGGCAAGGGTGTCCACTCTCCCCGCTGCTATACGTATTGGCAATTGAGCCGCTAGTGGCTAGCCTGCGAGCAGATCAAAGACTAGCAGGGTGCCATGTCCCTGGGGGGGGAGGGCGAAGAGCCTTAGTCTCGGTTTATGCGGATGACCTGACTCTCTTTGTAACAGAAGAGAAGGACTTCCACAGGGTAGAGTCCCACCTGAGGTCCTACTGCCATGCCTCTGGAGCTCTGGTGAACTCGGAGAAGTCCAGGGTAATGCCGTGTGGATCCTGGCGGGGCAGGTCAAGTGCTTGGGGTGGCTACTCTGTATGCCCAGAGGGGATAAAGATTCTAGGCGTTAATTTTTTCCATTCAGCCAGTGGTGCCAGGAATTGGGCCAATGTGCTAAAGAAGGTGCAGCAGCGCCTTGCGCTATGGGAGACAAGAAGGCTGTCGATTAACGGACGAGCGCTCGTCATAAAAACGGACATCTTGTCCAGGCTCGTCCATACAGCCAAGGTGTTTCCATGCCCACCTGCAGGGGGGTCCAGTTTAGAAAGAGCGGTCTTTAACTTTATCTGGGGGGGGAGGACAGAGCTAGTGCAGAGAGCACTTATGTGCCAGCCAATAGCAAAAGGGGGAAGAGGGGTTCCAAATCTCCTCTGGAAGACTATGGCTATACTGATAGCTTTCCATGCGGAGCTAGTTATCCATCCTCCAAAACATCTAGCTTCATGCTTTGCCAGATATTGGCTGGGCTTCCCCTTGAGGAGCCTAGCTCCTCTGGCGCGGTCAAGCCCATGGACCCTGGAAAGACCATGGCACTACGAGCGCATGGCGCAGGTCTTGGAACAGAACCCGGGATGCCTAGAAGGTGGCCTGGTACATAATCACAGGCGCCTCTATGACCTATTCATGCAAAACCAGAGGGTCCCCTCCACTCGGTCCATCGTGGGGCGGGAGGTTAGTTGGGAGGCCCTCCAGCCAGCCTTCTTGGAGGGGGAGGCAAGGGACCTAAATTGGTTAGGGGCTTTGGGCCGCCTCCCTGTAAGGGAGCGCCTGTATCGCTTCGGGTGTGCCAGGACCCCCCTATGTCCGGTAGGGTGTGGACAGGAAGAGACGGTAGAGCATGTGTTTTGGACATGTCCCTGCACACAAGTGTTTTGGGGACTGGTTAAGGAGTGGTGGAGAAAAGGCCCTAATGTACCCTTGAATAACAACTTGATAAGGTTTGGGGGGGGCTTGGAAGCCTTGGACCCAGAGAAGCGTAAGATGGTGTGGGAAGTTGTTTCAGAGGGGAAGAGAGCAGTTTGGGGATGGAGGGGAAAGTGCTTACGAGCGATGAAGCCTAGGATGGAGCCGGGCGCCGTTTTCCGCAGCTTCCTAGGCAGAGTACGATGGTTGGGGGAGAGACAGGAAGCTTGGCGAAGGTACGGAGAGGCGGGGAGAAGCCAGACAGGTGCTCCCAGGGCGGGGGTGGGGTAGAGCATGCTTACGGGCCCTGTTGGCAACCCCGTTCCCGGGTTTTGGTACTGAAAAGGGAGACCCTCATGCCAAATGTAGTCTATGCAGGGGGATTGGGGGGGGGAGGGAAAGGGAGGGGGGGATTAGGAAAGCGGTTCTACAGGATAAAAGAAAGGGAACCCCCGCTAATGGGACAAGACAGATTTTAGTATAAGAAAGGTTTCGAAAGGGTATTTTCAGGTGACAGGATTGCTTTTGTTAAATAACAGTAATTGTGGTTTGGTTTTTAGTTTTTTTTAGTTTTTGTTTCGTGGAAAAGGCCTTGTTTTCATTCCTGCCGGTTTTCATGGGTATCGAAATGTTCTAAGTTATGGGTTAGTTAGCGGTTACCAAGGCTTGCAGTTATATGGCATGGTAGGGAGGGGGTACATTGTTTGTTTGACCTTTTCACCCCCAACCTGTTGGGAACTGTACAGACACTAGCACACAAGGACTATGGACATATGTATGAGGAAACACAATGTCTTATGGAAGTGTGGAGGTGAAATAAAAAAAAAAAAAAAAAAAAAAAAAAAAAAAATCTGTTCTTATCAGTTTAATACCTGATACGTCCTCCATTCGAGGACTTTATATTAAACGGATTTTTAGAGCGAGGAGCTGGAAGAGGGGCTTGCTCCGTCCGCTCCACGCATCGACCTGGTATTGCAGTACCTCCAGGAACGGTGCACCTTTTCAAAGGGGTCAAATGAAAGAAGAAGGAAGGAAGGAAGGAAGGGAGGAAGGAAATAAATAAATAAATGAATGAATGAATGAATGAACGAATGAATGAATACGTATTCATGTTAAACGATTGGGGGGAAAAAAAAAAAAAGTAGGAAAAAAAACAAAGTGACATATGGTACTTAAAAAAAAAAAAAAATAATAAAAAAAAAAAATTTCTTGTATTTAATTGTACAAAATGGAACAGGTGTCAGTCGTAAAGGTTTCAGATGTACTTAATTGGAAAAGGGAGGGGACCTATTAGGTTTTAATACAAACCACAGCCCACATCCAGCTCTAGACCAATCCTACATCTGTAGCTATCAAGGCTGTGCAGGTGTAAGGGGCCGGCGCAAGCCAACCTACCCTAGACCGGATTTCTAGGCCTCCGATGGAGTTTCGGAGGCCTGGACTGACTTCCTGTATAGCTCGGGTTTCTCTTCATTCACGCATAAATCTTTCGCCTTTTACTAAAGATTTCCGTGGAGAGGAACGTTGACGAGTTCCACTTATTTTTGTGAGCTTTGCTGAGGCAAAGCTGTATTTGTTTCACAGTTTAACGTAAGAGAGGGAAGAAGTTTGGCTTTGGGATGCAAGGTCGGTTGGGCGTGGTGCCTAGTTGCTCAATCCTCTCTGCGCAAGGTCTTCAAGCGCGTGGTCAGGCATGTCGTCCAGGAGTGGAGGCTCTGCCAGCTGGTGCTCGTTAGGCCAGAGGCCATAACGGGTTATCGCTTCTCGGCCTTTTGGCTAAGATCAATTGGAGGAGACAGCGATCGACTCTCTGGCGGCCATTGCGCTCAACCTTTTCGTGGTTTTGGGCAAAACCGTTCAGAGAGGAAATTTGTGCGGACCCTGTGATCTTCAGCTTCAGTTGGTGAATGAAACATCGTGCCAGTGAACCTGTATATAGGTAAGTACAAATTTATTTATTTCTTCTTCCTTTTTTCGTTTTCAAAATATTTATTTCGTTTAGTTCTGTATTTGTTTTACTTATTTATTATCGTTTATTTATTTATTTATTCATTTATAGGCTAGTGGTGCCTCCAAAATGTCGGCTGCTCGTGCCGGCATGAGGAGGCACCACAGCGTGCGCTTTTTGTTTAAAGAGGTGGATGGAAAGCTCCTGGGGATGTCACGCCTTGATTTCTCCAGGAAGCTAATCCAGAAATCTCTTGGTTTTAAACCCGACGAACTGAACTGTCTCGTGACTCTGCCCCTGAACAAAGGATTTGACGTTAGTTTTAGGACCGCTTCTCTGCTAAATGATTTCTGGCAACGGTTTGACGGTTGTAAGGCCCATTTCTCCATGTTCACCGTGGAGAAACTTTCTGACAATTCGCTTAAAACGGTGATTGTTAGGATGTTTAATGAAACGGTGACTGGAGATGACATTTGCGTATGGCTGGGTAGATTTTGCACTGTTCGCGGGCAACCAGTCAAAGTGTTGGATGAGGACGGCATCTGGAATTGTTCCTGGCGGATTCCCATTAAACAATGGGAAGACGCTGGGGGCTACCAGGGCCTGAGACATCTGCCTTCCATGATTGTGTTGGGAGAGAACAGAGGCTACATTCATTACCAAGGGATGCCCAAACTCTGCCGTAAGTGCGGGAGGATGGGACATCTAGCCGAGGCGTGCCAGGAAATCATTTGTGGAAAATGTAGAGAAATTGGTCACGTTTTCGACGAGTGCACCATTGGCAGACGGTGCAATCTGTGTGGGGAGACAAACCACCTCTACAGAGATTGCCCTAAGAGCTTTGCCAACAAACTGAAAAGTAACAAGATGGCCGCCCCACAAAAACAACAAACCGAGCAAACGACGGAGAAGGAGGCGGGCCCTGTGGTTTTGGCGGGAGAGCCAGCTCTCCCGTCAGCTTCAGGGCCTGAGCAGATACGGGTAAGTGGGGCGGCCTTAGGGGCGGAGTCAGCAAAGCAGAGGGAGGAAGCCCCCCCCTCCCCGCAAAATAAAGTACAGGAAATGGCGGAAGGGGAGGAAGGGACGGCTTCCTCCATGGAGACAGTTTCAGAGTTAAGTGTGGTATCTGGGGAGAGTGAGCCAGACAGTCCTCTCCCGAATGCTCAGGTGCAGAAAAGACCTGCGGGATCTCCTCTGTTAGTAACAGAGGAGAAGAAACTGAGGGCAGAGCATAGGCGGGACAGTTCTTCCTCGGAAGACCTGAACCGCTTATGGCCCTCAGAGCCCCCAAATGAGGTTTCTTTCTTGCACCTCCAGCTGAGAACATCATCGCCAAAGGAGCCGCGAGAGGTTGCCTCCGCGGCCCGTGAGGCAGCAGACACTTGCCCTCCTGGACCCAGTCCCACTGGGATAAAGGAAGAGCAAGTGTCACAAGAAATCATATGCCTCTAACTTGATTTTAATGTTGTCTCTGTATGTGTTTTTATACTGTTTTATACCTTCTTAACCATACTGCTCATGGCCCTCACAATCTCTACCATCAATGTGAGAAGTGTGAGGTCCACCCTGAGAGCACAGAGCGTATTATCCCTTTTAAAATCTTTTAAGTCAGATGTGATTTTATTACAAGAGTGTGCTTTGCCCTTTTTATCCAGTTACAGGAAATGGGAAGACCTGTGGACCCCGGGACCCTCCGTGTGGAGTGGTTCCAATTTTAATAAATGTGATGGGGTCGCCATTTTAATAAAAAATCCCAACATCACGGTGAAGGGCAGCACAGTGGTGAGAGATGGACGGGCACTCTTAGCCAATCTGACCTTTTTAGATAGGGATTTTACTATTCTTAATGTGTATGGTTTTACAGAAAAAAACGAAAGGTATGAACTTTTAGAAGACCTGCAGTCCCACATGCTAGGGAGGGTTCCTTTAATCGTAGCAGGGGATTTTAATTGTATTTTAACAGTTAAAGATAGGAAAAGGGTAGCCGGGGAGTGCACGGTAGATAAAACATCGGTGTTACTCCAGGGACTAATAAAAGATTTTAAGCTAGTCGACTGTTTCAAAGCATTGCATCAAAGAGAGGAGGGCTTCACCTGGTTCAGTGGTGATGGCACCAGAGCCTCTCGCATCGACTATGTTTTTACAAGGGACTGCCCGCCGACCGATGCTACACTGACCCCTCTCTTCTTTTCAGACCACATGATGCTGTCCTGCACCCTTTCACTGCCCACTGGTGTGACGGTAGGAGGAGGGCTGTGGAGGCTGAACTGCTCGGTGTTAGAAGACAAAGAAGTAGTCAGAGAGTATAGGGAGCAGTTTAGCCAATGGCAGACCCTCCAGGACTTTTATGAGTCACGAGCACAGTGGTGGGAGATGGTGAAAAAACGGACAGGAAAATTTTTTAAGAGGGTAGGGAAAGAAAAGAAAAATAAGGAAAAAAGATGCATGATGGGACTGCAAAAAAGGCTGCAGAGATATTTTAACCTTTTTAACTGTGGGATTGATTTTACGGAAGAGATTAAAGAAGTAAAAGCTGAAATGCGTGTTTTATCAGATATACAAAATAAGGGGGTCATTTTAAGAAGCAGAGAGAGGGAGATTGAGGAAGGTGAAAAATGTACAAGGTATTTTTTTAAAAAGATTGTTTCAAAGGGAGGTACAATTACCGCAATAAAAGATGGAGGGAGGGACCTAAAAACAACGGACGAGATTTTAGGTGGGGTGGAAGAATTTTATAGCAATCTATACAGCGAAAAATACGTACATAAAGATACCTTGGAAGAAGTTTTAGCCTTTTTAGAAAACAAGGTCAACAGTGAAGCCGTGCTTTTATCCCAGGATTTTACGGTTTTAGAAATACAAAATTCTTTAAAAGGTTTTAAAAGGGGGAAGTCCCCAGGAATGGATGGACTCCCCCTAGAATTTTATCTGACTTTCTGGGATATTTTAGCACATGACTTACTCACTGTTTTTAACGAATTTGAGACCTTGGACAGACTCCCAGACAGCTTTAGAACAGGGATAGTGTCGCTTCTACACAAGAAAGGCGACAAGACAGACCTCAGGAACTGGAGACCCATCACGCTTTTAAATTTCGATTGTAAACTTTTTAGCAAGATCTTATCTGCACGTATGTCGACCGTTTTAGAGGACGTGATCCACCCGGATCAAGCATGCGCTGTGCCAGGGAGGAAGATCACCGACAGCCTGGTACTGATCAGAGACGTCATCTGTTACGCGAGAGACAGAAACATCCGGCTAGCGGTCCTGAACCTAGACTTTGAAAAAGCATTCGACCGAGTCTCGCACCAGTTCCTGTTTCAGGTATTGGACAAAATGGGGTTCCCTGATAGGTTCATAGCCTGGGTGGGATTACTGTACAAGGGCATAATCAGTAGAATGTTGGTTAACGGGCACGTGTCCAAGGCGGTGAATATCCGCAGTGGCGTCCGTCAGGGGTGTCCTTTATCTCCCCTCCTGTATGTGGCTTGCATCGAGCCACTGGCACAGATCTTGAGAAGGGATAAATGGATCAAAGGACTAGAAGTGCCTGGGACGGGTGGACTGACCGCGACGTGCGTTTTATATATGGACGACGTCACCCTTTTAGCCACAGACATTTTATCCATGCGAAGAGCAATGGACCTGACTGACTGGTACGGTCGAGCCTCGGGCGCCAAGCTGAACAGGAGCAAGTCCGAGGCCCAGCTCTTCGGGCCGTGGGGTAGCGTAGACACAGGCGGACTGGAATTGGTTTTTAAAACCGACCTACGGATTTTAGGTGTAAAATTTGACAAAGAGGGTGGAGGACAGGGAAACTGGGCCGACGTGTTAGGGAAAGTCAGGCAAAAACTGGGCTTTTGGGGACTAAGACAGATGACTTTTGAAGGTAAAGTTTTAATTTTTAAAGCAGTGATTTTACCTTTAATGTTACTGGTGTGTTCTGTTTTTAGTCCCCCACGTAACTTTCTCTTAGAGCTGGAGAGGGCGGTGTTTTACTTCGTCTGGGGGTCCAAGTGGGAGAGAGTGAAGAGGGAGGTCGTGAAGAAGAGACCGGAAAACGGCGGAAAAGGCCTCCCGGACCCCCACTTGTTTTTAGGCAGCCGTTTCACCGCCCTCCACATCGCGTACGCCGTGGCCCCGTCCAGAGAGAGCAAGACAGCGGCCATGACCCGTTTCTGGATGGGGTCGTACCTACGAAGCATAAAGATTTTACCTGTAGACCTCAAAACGCCTGTGTCTTTTAATCTGACAAAAGAACACGATTTTATCAAGAAATTTTTAAAGAAAAATGTTTTAGAAGGAGAAGATGTCTCCGTTTTAACTAACCACAGGTCTCTTCTCTCTCTCGTTCAGGATCGGGAACCTGTGAGTCCAGTCCCCGGCCTCGCTCTAAGTGAGGCCAAACAGGTTTGGAGGAACGCCGCCCACCCTGCTCTTCAGAACAGGCACAAGGACCTGTCATGGATGGTGGCCCATGAGATTCTCCCGGTCAGGGCGGTCATGCACTCCCGGGGCATGGGCTCCAACCCCATCTGCCCACGACCCGGATGCAACGCGCCGGAGACCGTGCGACACCTCTTGTGGGAGTGCGGCGCCGCGCGGGACCAGTGGACCACGACCGGCCCCCTGTATTTCCCGTGCCTGTCGGCAGGTGGGGTCCAGATGGACTACAAGCTCGCCATCCTCGGGGTGGGCCCAGGCTCGAAGGGCCTAACGGCGCAGAGGTTCACCACGCTCTGGCTCACCCTCAACGCCGTGAAGGATGCCATCTGGACCACCAGAAACCTGCTGGTGGGGAAACGCGTGACGGTGCCCCTCCACGCGAGCGAGCAGATGGCGAAGTCCACGCTGCAGGGGTACCGCGCGGCGACATTCGGAGGAGGGGGCCGGGGTTGCACGAGAAAGGTCCCGGCCGCCACCGACCCTGGCCGCTCGTAGATGCGCCCTCACCTGCAAAGGCTACGGGAGCAGCGAGCCGGAGGGTAGAGGATCTCCTCTGGGCACCGGAAGTGACGGGCCTTGGCCGTGTGCTGGAGAGCAGTGAGATGGGCTCCCTTGGTAAGGACTCACACCCGATCTTGGAAAAGAGAGGAGGCTTGAGTGGTTTTTTATTTTGTGTGTTTTATAGAAAGACATGTGTTTGCTTTTTTATTAATCAATCGATTTATTTAACTGTTTTTAAAAACGAAACGATTTTATGGACACTTTTATTCATAGTTTTTTACACACACAATTGATGTATTTATTTATTTTTCCTTTAAACAGTTTTTAAAATAAGAAATTGTTTTACCCAAGTTTATTTATTTATTTAAAAAAATGTCTATAAACTGAGAAGGAAAAAAACTGTGTACACTGTGAATATGAAAAAAAGAAAAAAGTGACAATAAAATTTTTTCGAAAGAAAAATCTGTTCTTATCAGTTTAATACCTGATACGTCCTCCATTCGAGGACTTTATATTAAACGGATTTTTAGAGCGAGGAGCTGGAAGAGGGGCTTGCTCCGTCCGCTCCACGCATCGACCTGGTATTGCAGTACCTCCAGGAACGGTGCACCTTTTCAAAGGGGTCAAATGAAAGAAGAAGGAAGGAAGGAAGGAAGGGAGGAAGGAAATAAATAAATAAATGAATGAATGAATGAATGAACGAATGAATGAATACGTATTCATGTTAAACGATTGGGGGGAAAAAAAAAAAAAGTAGGAAAAAAAACAAAGTGACATATGGTACTTAAAAAAAAAAAAAAAAAAAAAAAAAAAAAAAAAATTTCTTGTATTTAATTGTACAAAATGGAACAGGTGTCAGTCGTAAAGGTTTCAGATGTACTTAATTGGAAAAGGGAGGGGACCTATTAGGTTTTAATACAAACCACAGCCCACATCCAGCTCTAGACCAATCCTACATCTGTAGCTATCAAGGCTGTGCAGGTGTAAGGGGCCGGCGCAAGCCAACCTACCCTAGACCGGATTTCTAGGCCTCCGATGGAGTTTCGGAGGCCTGGACTGACTTCCTGTATAGCTCGGGTTTCTCTTCATTCACGCATAAATCTTTCGCCTTTTACTAAAGATTTCCGTGGAGAGGAACGTTGACGAGTTCAACTTATTTTTGTGAGCTTTGCTGAGGCAAAGCTGTATTTGTTTCACAGTTTAACGTAAGAGAGGGAAGAAGTTTGGCTTTGGGATGCAAGGTCGGTTGGGCGTGGTGCCTAGTTGCTCAATCCTCTCTGCGCAAGGTCTTCAAGCGCGTGGTCAGGCATGTCGTCCAGGAGTGGAGGCTCTGCCAGCTGGTGCTCGTTAGGCCAGAGGCCATAACGGGTTATCGCTTCTCGGCCTTTTGGCTAAGATCAAGTGTAGTATCTGTTCTTATCAAGATGCCGGAAGTCGACGCGAGTGGGCCGGTCCGAGTGGCGCGGCTGAGAAATTCTGTGAGGGTGGAGCTCCTGAAAGATGCAAGTCAAGCAGAAAGGGCAAGATTCAAGGTGGAGCACCTGGTGAAAGAGGTATTGCAAGGAGTAATGAAGCAGCAGACCACATCGGTTCTGTGCTTGCAGGACTTTGCGCATGCTGGTTTCATGGATATAACCTTTGGGGAAATGACATCCTGTCTGGACTTTGTGGCAACCTGGGAGAGGAATTTGCAGCACCCTGCCCTACGAGGCCTAAAGGTAAGAGCCCTTTATATCTGGGAGGACGTACCAGTGACAGTGCACATGTACAACCCCTTTGTGGAGGAGAGCGATATCAGACATTTTCTACAGAGATATTGTTTAAAGGTGGAGGGGGGTCAGAAAATCTGTAATGCCTTTGGGATCTGGAACGGAAGGAGGAAATACCTGGTGCGTTTCCGTCCAGAGCCAACAGCTCCTGGAGGGGTTGTACAGCCTCCGGGGTCCTTTGCCATCGGGCCTCATAGAGGCTTCCTCTTTTATCCTGGGCAGCCAGTAACCTGCCGGAAATGTGGAACAGCTGGGCATACAAAATCTGTTTGTAATAACAGCAAGTGTCGCTTCTGTGGCTCTCAGGAGCATGAGTCAACGGAATGCAGGGCCCCCAAGAAGTGCAGCCTTTGTGGAGGAGAAGATCACCTCTACAGGAGCTGTGCATTAAGGAGGAAAACCTTTGCAGACCTCTTCTCCCAGGAGGACATGCAGGGTGGAGGGGGGAAAAGCCCCGGCGTGGAGACAAGGAAGCTCTCTCCAGAAGCGGAAGAGCATGCAGAGCTACTGGAGGTAGAGAAAGAGGGCGGGCAACGTTTTCCAAGCTTCCAAGTAGGACCCACAGAACCATGTGGAGAGAGCCAGGCGGAAAGGGTGGAGAGCCACCTGGGACAGAACTCGGACCAGGAGAAGGGTCAGGAGAAAAGAAAGCAAAAGCGGAGAGCAAAAGAGTGGGACGATGGAAAAGAAGGGGATGGTCAGAAAATGGAGAGTGGGGGGGGAAGCCCCCCGGTGGCAGCCGGAGTGTGGGCCCAGAATGTCTGCCATGGAGCAGCCCTGAAAGACTGGTCACTGGCAGAGAGTGGGAGTTGTGGGGACTCTGATGAGCAGATAGACTGGGCAAATTGCACTGTAGAGGAAACAGCAGACTCCCCAGATGGGACAAAAGGAGCAGCGAAGCGACCTTTTCCCAGGGAAGACGAGGATGCCGAGCTGGAAAGGAGATTCCGCTTCCAAGAGACACAGCCTAACAACAACGTAGAGGATATGGGGAATCCCGAGCTACCGACGGACAAGGAGGAGCAGGAGCAACACCCAATGGAAGCAGACCCTTCACCATCTGCTCTCCCCTTTTTAGGATGGGAGGAGGAGAGGTACAAAATGACTACAGGGATGAGGGGGGCAGGCAGAGGGAGGGGGCCCCCCCTTGCAAGGGACAGAATGTAAGGCCGGTCTTCCTTTCCGGGCCTGGTTGGTTTATGGAAGCAATACAGATAATCACAGAACATGAAGATCTGCACTCTAAATGTGAGGGGACTGAAGAACCCCACAAAGAGGAGAGGTTTGTTCTTGTCCCTTAAGTATGTGGCTTTTGATGTTATGTTTTTGCAAGAATGTCACCTGAAAGATAGAGAAGATGTAACCGCATTTAGAAAGGATTGGGGAAATGGACTTTCGGTGTGGGGTGTGGGTAATGTGAAAGAAGATGGGGTGGGGATTTTGTTTAAAGGGTGGGACACGATAATAGAGGCATCGGTAAGCGTAGTACCGGGGAGGGCCCTGTGTGTCGACTGTAGGTGGCGGGGGGTCGCCCTCAGACTTATAAATGTCTATGCACCTTGCACGGGTGGGACGCGGGGGGAGTTCTTCAGGGCCCTGGAGCATGTCTGCTTTACCAACAGACTGGTGCTCCTGGGTGGGGACTTTAATATCTCCCTAGATGCAGCCATGGCAACAGAGGGGAGTCTGGAGTTGCGGACCCTCTGCAATGCTTTCCACCTGGTGGATGCCAATAAGGTGGCAGGAACAAGTGAGCCGAGTTTCACGTGGAGCAATTCCCGAGGACATCGGTCTAGGCTTGACTACCTGTTCGTTCCCAGAGGGCAGAAGGTGGGGGAGTGTGTAAATATTCCCACATGGGCCTCTGACCACAACATTGTTGGGGTCAAGGTGACCCTAAGTGAGCATAGTAGAGGCCGGAATTTTTGGCGGCTTAATACAAGTCTACTGCAGGATAAGACCTTTTGCGAGGTTTTCCGTGCAGTGCTTAAAGGATGGCGGGCCATGAGGGTAGGGTGGTCCACTTGGGGGGATTGGTGGGAAGGGGTGAAGGCACGCATTGCGGTGTTCTGTAGGGAATGGGCGAAGGAGAAAGTCAGGGGGGAGCGGGAAGAGATCCAGGCAGCCTCAGAGGAGCTGCAGAACCTGGGCACAAAACTGGCGTCGGGGAAGTCTGTGGCATGGAATCGGTATGAGGAGGCCAAGGCCCAGATCCGTGGTTTTTTTGAGAGACAGGCCAAAGCCTTTTCGATAATGGCAGGGGCTCAGGAGATGGTAGAGGGGGAGCGCCCATCCAGGTACTTTTTTCAGGCAGTACGGGCAAGGCAGAAGAGGTCTCGCATCGAAGGATTGCTGCATAGAGGCAGGGTAGTGAAAACCACCGCTGCAATGTTGGAAGCGGCTGCAGAGTTTTATGAGACACTTTTCTGCAAGAGGGGCCAGGAAGGGGATGAGCAAGATAGGATGCTGCAAAACCTTACTACTAAGCTTCTGGATAGAGAATGCACGATCCTGGAAGCAGACTTGTCTCTCCAAGAGATCGAGGAGGCCATGCGTTCACTGAAACACGGTTCAGCGCCGGGGCTAGATGGGCTGCCAGTAGAGTTTTACTCTACCTTTTGGGACATGATAGGGCCAGATTTGCTGGAGGTATATAAGGAGAGGATGGAGCGGGGATGCCTGACCCCCTCAATGAGGATGGGGTGCATTTCCCTGCTGTATAAGAAAGGAGATCGGACAAATCTAGCGAATTGGCGGCCTATTACGCTCCTAACGACGGATTATAAAATCCTAGCAAAGGCCATCACATTGAGGATGGGGAAAGTGATGAGTCTCATCATCCACCCGGACCAGACATGCGGCGTGCAGGGCCGGACGTGTGCCCTAAATTTATGCCTGATCCGAGATGTCCTGACCAAGGCAAAGGAGCAAAGCCAGCCCTTAGCCTTGCTGAGCCTGGACCAGGAAAAGGCGTTTGACCGGGTGGGCCATGCTTTCCTTTTTGCAGTGCTCAAGAAGTTAAGCTTTGGGCCAAGGTTTATAAGGGGGGTGAAGCTGTTGTATGAGGAGGTGGCAAGTAGGGTTTGCGTCAATGGGTTCTTGTCGAGGCCAGTGAGGCAGGCGGGTGGGGTGAGGCAAGGGTGTCCACTCTCCCCGCTGCTATACGTATTGGCAATTGAGCCGCTAGTGGCTAGCCTGCGAGCAGATCAAAGACTAGCAGGGTGCCATGTCCCTGGGGGGGGAGGGCGAAGAGCCTTAGTCTCGGTTTATGCGGATGACCTGACTCTCTTTGTAACAGAAGAGAAGGACTTCCACAGGGTAGAGTCCCACCTGAGGTCCTACTGCCATGCCTCTGGAGCTCTGGTGAACTCGGAGAAGTCCAGGGTAATGCCGTGTGGATCCTGGCGGGGCAGGTCAAGTGCTTGGGGTGGCTACTCTGTATGCCCAGAGGGGATAAAGATTCTAGGCGTTAATTTTTTCCATTCAGCCAGTGGTGCCAGGAATTGGGCCAATGTGCTAAAGAAGGTGCAGCAGCGCCTTGCGCTATGGGAGACAAGAAGGCTGTCGATTAACGGACGAGCGCTCGTCATAAAAACGGACATCTTGTCCAGGCTCGTCCATACAGCCAAGGTGTTTCCATGCCCACCTGCAGGGGGGTCCAGTTTAGAAAGAGCGGTCTTTAACTTTATCTGGGGGGGGAGGACAGAGCTAGTGCAGAGAGCACTTATGTGCCAGCCAATAGCAAAAGGGGGAAGAGGGGTTCCAAATCTCCTCTGGAAGACTATGGCTATACTGATAGCTTTCCATGCGGAGCTAGTTATCCATCCTCCAAAACATCTAGCTTCATGCTTTGCCAGATATTGGCTGGGCTTCCCCTTGAGGAGCCTAGCTCCTCTGGCGCGGTCAAGCCCATGGACCCTGGAAAGACCATGGCACTACGAGCGCATGGCGCAGGTCTTGGAACAGAACCCGGGATGCCTAGAAGGTGGCCTGGTACATAATCACAGGCGCCTCTATGACCTATTCATGCAAAACCAGAGGGTCCCCTCCACTCGGTCCATCGTGGGGCGGGAGGTTAGTTGGGAGGCCCTCCAGCCAGCCTTCTTGGAGGGGGAGGCAAGGGACCTAAATTGGTTAGGGGCTTTGGGCCGCCTCCCTGTAAGGGAGCGCCTGTATCGCTTCGGGTGTGCCAGGACCCCCCTATGTCCGGTAGGGTGTGGACAGGAAGAGACGGTAGAGCATGTGTTTTGGACGTGTCCCTGCACACAAGTGTTTTGGGGACTGGTTAAGGAGTGGTGGAGAAAAGGCCCTAATGTACCCTTGAATAACAACTTGATAAGGTTTGGGGAGGGCTTGGAAGCCTTGGACCCAGAGAAGCGTAAGATGGTGTGGGAAGTTGTTTCAGAGGGGAAGAGAGCAGTTTGGGGATGGAGGGGAAAGTGCTTACGAGCGATGAAGCCTAGGATGGAGCCGGGCGCCGTTTTCCGCAGCTTCCTAGGCAGAGTACGATGGTTGGGGGAGAGACAGGAAGCTTGGCGAAGGTACGGAGAGGCGGGGAGAAGCCAGACAGGTGCTCCCAGGGCGGGGGTGGGGTAGAGCATGCTTACGGGCCCTGTTGGCAACCCCGTTCCCGGGTTTTGGCACTGAAAAGGGAGACCCTCATGCCAAATGTAGTCTATGCAGGGGGATTGGGGGGGGAGGGAAAGGGAGGGGGGGATTAGGAAAGCGGTTCTACAGGATAAAAGAAAGGGAACCCCCGCTAATGGGACAAGACAGATTTTAGTATAAGAAAGGTTTCGAAAGGGTATTTTCAGGTGACAGGATTGCTTTTGTTAAATAACAGTAATTGTGGTTTGGTTTTTAGTTTTTTTTAGTTTTTGTTTCGTGGAAAAGGCCTTGTTTTCATTCCTGCCGGTTTTCATGGGTATTGAAATGTTCTAAGTTATGGGTTAGTTAGCGGTTACCAAGGCTTGCAGTTATATGGCATGGTAGGGAGGGGGTACTTTGTTTGTTTGACCTTTTCACCCCCAACCTGTTGGGAACTGTACAGACACTAGCACACAAGGACTATGGACATATGTATGAGGAAACACAATGTCTTATGGAAGTGTGGAGGTGAAATTGTGAATGGGTTTTGTAATAAAAAAAAAAAAAAAAAAAATCTGTTCTTATCAGTTTAATACCTGATACGTCCTCCATTCGAGGACTTTATATTAAACGGATTTTTAGAGCGAGGAGCTGGAAGAGGGGCTTGCTCCGTCCGCTCCACGCATCGACCTGGTATTGCAGTACCTCCAGGAACGGTGCACCTTTTCAAAGGGGTCAAATGAAAGAAGAAGGAAGGAAGGAAGGAAGGGAGGAAGGAAATAAATAAATAAATGAATGAATGAATGAATGAACGAATGAATGAATACGTATTCATGTTAAACGATTGGGGGGAAAAAAAAAAAAAGTAGGAAAAAAAACAAAGTGACATATGGTACTTAAAAAAAAAAAAAAAAAAAAAAAAAAAAAAAAATTTCTTGTATTTAATTGTACAAAATGGAACAGGTGTCAGTCGTAAAGGTTTCAGATGTACTTAATTGGAAAAGGGAGGGGACCTATTAGGTTTTAATACAAACCACAGCCCACATCCAGCTCTAGACCAATCCTACATCTGTAGCTATCAAGGCTGTGCAGGTGTAAGGGGCCGGCGCAAGCCAACCTACCCTAGACCGGATTTCTAGGCCTCCGATGGAGTTTCGGAGGCCTGGACTGACTTCCTGTATAGCTCGGGTTTCTCTTCATTCACGCATAAATCTTTCGCCTTTTACTAAAGGTTTCCGTGGAGAGGAACGTTGACGAGTTCAACTTATTTTTGTGAGCTTTGCTGAGGCAAAGCTGTATTTGTTTCACAGTTTAACGTAAGAGAGGGAAGAAGTTTGGCTTTGGGATGCAAGGTCGGTTGGGCGTGGTGCCTAGTTGCTCAATCCTCTCTGCGCAAGGTCTTCAAGCGCGTGGTCAGGCATGTCGTCCAGGAGTGGAGGCTCTGCCAGCTGGTGCTCGTTAGGCCAGAGGCCATAACGGGTTATCGCTTCTCGGCCTTTTGGCTAAGATCAATCGGAAGGGACAGCGATCGACTCTTTGGTGGCCATTGCCCTTAATCTTTTTGTGATTTTGGACAGAACTATCCAAAGAGGAAATTTGTGCGGACCCTTTTTTTCTTCAAGTGCCGGATGGTGACAGAAACATCGAGCCAGTGGACCTGTGGAAAGGTAAGTACAAATTTATTTATTAAATTCTTTTTCCTTTTTTTTTCGTTTTGAAAATATTTATTTCGTTTACTTTGTATTTGTTTTACTTATTTATTATAGTTTATCTATTTATTTATTTATTTATTTATAGGCTAGTGGTGCCTCCAAAATGTCGGCTGCTCGTGCCGGCATGAGGAGGCACCACAGCGTGCGCTTTTTGTTTAAAGAGGTGGATGGAAAGCTCCTGGGGATGTCACGCCTTGATTTCTCCAGGAAGTTAATCCAGAAATCTCTTGGCTTCAAACCCGACGAACTGAACTGTCTCGTGACTCTGCCCCTGAACAAAGGTTTTGATGTTAGTTTTAGGACCGCTTCTCTGCTAAATGATTTCTGGCAACGGTTTGACGGTTGTAAGGCCCATTTCTCCATGTTCACCGTGGAGAAACTTTCTGACAATTCGCTTAAAACGGTGATTGTTAGGATGTTTAATGAAACGGTGACTGGAGACGATATTTGCGTATGGCTGGGTAGATTTTGCACTGTTCGCGGACAACCAGTCAAAGTGTTGGATGAGGACGGCATCTGGAATTGTTCCTGGCGAATTCCCATTAAACAATGGGAAGACGCTGGGGGCTACCAGGGCCTGAGACATCTGCCTTCCATGATTGTGTTGGGAGAGAACAGAGGCTACATCCATTACCAAGGGATGCCCAAACTCTGCCGTAAGTGTGGGAGAATGGGACATCTCGCAGACGCGTGCCAGGAAATAATATGCGGAAAATGTAGAGAAATTGGTCACGTTTTCGATGAGTGCACCATTGGCAGACGGTGCAATCTGTGTGGGGAGACAAACCACCTCTACAGAGATTGCCCTAAGAGCTTTGCCAACAAACTGAAAAGTAACAAGATGGCCGCCCCACAAACGCAACAAACCGAGCAAACAACGGAGAAGGGAGGCGGGCCCTGTGGTTTTGGCGGGAGAGCCAGCTCTCCCGTCAGCTTCAGGGCCTGCGCAGATACGGGTAAGTGGGGCGGCCTTAGGGGCGGAGTCAGCAAACCAGAGGGAGGAAGCCCCCCCCTCCCCGCGAAATAAAGTACAGGAAATGGCGGAAGGGGAGGAAGGGACGGCTTCCTCCATGGAGACAGTTCCAGAGTTAAGTGTGGTATCTGGGGAGAGTGAGCCAGACAGTCCTCTCCCGAATGCTCAGGTGCAGAAGAGACCTGCGGGATCTCCTCTGTTTGTAACAGAGGAGAAGAAACTGAGGGCAGAGCATGGGCGGGACAGTTCTTCCTCGGAAGAACTGAACCGCTTATGGCCCTCAGAGCCCCCAAATGAGGTTTCTTTCTTGCACCTCCAGCTGAGAACATCATCGCCAAAGGTGCCGCGAGAGGTTGCCTCCGCGGCCCGTGCGGCAACAGACACTTGCCCTCCTGAACCCAGGCCCACTGAGATAAAGGAAGAGCAAGTGTCACAAGAAATAATATGCCTTTAATTTGTTTTAACATTGTCTCTGCATGTTTTTAACACTGTTTTATACCTTTTTACCATACTGCTCATGGCCCTCACAATCTCTACCATCAATGTGAGAAGTGTGAGGTCCACCCTGAGAGCACAGAGTGTATTATCCTTTTTAAAATCTTTTAAGTCAGATGTGATTTTATTACAAGAGTGTGCTTTGCCCTTTTTATCCAGCTATAGGAAATGGGAAGACATGTGGACACCGGGACCCTCCGTGTGGAGCGGTTCCAATTTTAATAAATGTGATGGTGTCGCCATTTTAATAAAAAATCCCAACATCGTGGTGAAGGGCAGCACAGTGGTGAGAGATGGCCGGGCAATTTTAGCCAATCTGACTTTTTTAGATAGGGATTTTACCATTCTTAATGTGTATGGTTTTACAGAAAAAAATGAAAGATATGAACTTTTAGAAGACCTGCAGTCCCACATGCTAGGGAGGGCTCCTTTAATCGTAGCAGGGGATTTTAATTGTATTTTAACAGCTAAAGATAGGAAAAGGGTAACAGGGGAGTGCGCAGTTGATAAAACATCGGTTTTACTCCAGGGATTAATCAAAGATTTTAAACTAGTCGACTGTTTTAAAGCATTGCATCAAAGAGAGGAGGGCTTCACCTGGTTCAGTGGTGATGGCACCAGAGCCTCTCGGATCGACTATGTTTTGACACGGGACTGCCCGCCGACCGATGCTACACTGACCCCTCTCTTCTTTTCAGACCACATGATGCTGTCCTGCACCCTTTCACTGTCCACTGGTGTGACGGTAGGAGGAGGGCTGTGGAGGCTGAACTGCTCGGTGTTAGAAGACAAAGAAGTAGTCAGAGAGTATAGGGAGCAGTTCAGCCAATGGCAGACCCTCCAGGACTTTTATGAGTCACGAGCACAGTGGTGGGAGATGGTAAAGGAACGGACAGGAAAATTTTTTAAGAGGGTAGGGAAAGACAAGAAAAATAAGGAAAAAAGATGCATGATGGGACTGCAAAAAAGACTGCAGAGATATTTTAACCTTTTTAACTGTGGGATTGATTTTACTGAAGAGATTAAAGAAGTAAAAGCTGAAATGCATGTTTTATCAGATATACAAAATAAGGGGGTCATTTTAAGAAGCAGAGAGAGGGAGATTGAGGAAGGTGAAAAATGTACAAGGTATTTTTTTAAAAAGGTTGTTTCAAGGGGAGGTACAATTGCCGCAATAAAAGATGGAGGGAGGGAACTAAAAACAACAGACGAGATTTTAGGTGGGGTGGAAAAATTTTATGGCAATTTGTACAGTGAAAAATATATACATAAAAATACCTTGGAGGAAGTTTTAGCCTTTTTAGAAAACAAGGTCAATAGTGAAGCCGTGCTTTTATCCCAGGATTTTACAGTTTTAGAAATACAAAATTCTTTAAAAGGTTTTAAAAAGGGGAAGTCCCCAGGAATGGATGGACTCCCCCTAGAATTTTATCTGACTTTCTGGGACATTTTAGCACATGACTTACTCACTGTTTTTAACGAATTTGAGACCTTGGACAGACTCCCGGACAGCTTTAGAACAGGGATAGTGTCACTACTACACAAAAAAGGTGACAAGACAGACCTTAGAAACTGGAGACCCATCACGCTTTTAAACTTCGATTGTAAACTTTTTAGCAAGATTTTATCAGCACGTATGTCGACCGTCTTAGAGGACGTGATCCACCCGGATCAAGCGTGTGCTGTGCCAGGGAGAAAGATCACCGACAGCCTGGTACTGATCAGAGACGTCATCTGTTACGCGAGAGACAGAAACATCCGGCTAGCGGTCCTGAACCTAGATTTTGAAAAAGCATTTGACCGAGTCTCGCATCAGTTCCTGTTTCAGGTACTGGACAAAATGGGGTTCCCTGATAGGTTCATAGCCTGGGTGGGATTACTGTACAAGGGCATAGTAAGTAGAATGTTGGTTAATGGGCACGTGTCCAAGGCGGTGAATATCCGCAGTGGCGTCCGTCAGGGGTGTCCTTTATCTCCCCTCCTGTATGTGGCTTGCATAGAGCCACTGGCACAGATCTTGAGAAGGGATAAATGGATCAAAGGACTCGAAGTGCCTGGGACGGGTGGACTGACCGCAACATGCGTTTTATATATGGACGACGTAACCCTTTTAGCCACAGACGTTTTATCCATGCGAAGAGCAATGGACCTGACTGACTGGTACGGTCGGGCCTCGGGCGCCAAGCTCAACAGGAGCAAGTCCGAGGCCCAGCTCTTCGGGCCGTGGGGTGACGTGGACACAGGCAGACTGGAATTGGTTTTTAAAACCGACTTACGGATTTTAGGAGTGAATTTTGACAAAGAGGGTGGAGGACGGGGAAACTGGGCCGACTTGTTAGGGAAAGTCAGGCAGAAACTGGGCTTTTGGGGACTGAGACAGATGACTTTTGAAGGTAAAGTTTTAATTTTTAAAGCAGTGATCTTACCTTTAATGTTACTCGTGTGTTCTGTTTTTAGTCCCCCACGACACTTTCTTTTAGAGTTGGAGAGAGCGGTGTTTTACTTCATCTGGGGGTCCAAGTGGGAGAGAGTGAAGAGGGAGGTCGTAAAGAAGAGACCGGAAAACGGCGGGAAAGGCCTCCCGGACCCCCACCTGTTTTTAGGCAGCCGTTTCACCGCCCTCCACATCGCGTACGCCGTGGCCCCATCCAGAGAGAGCAAGACAGCGGCCATGACCCGTTTCTGGATGGGGTCGTACCTACGAAGCCTTAGAATTTTACCTGTAGATCTCAAAACGCCTGTGTCTTTTAATCTGACAAAAGAGCATGATTTTATCAAGAGATTTTTAAAGAAAAATGTTTTAGAAGGAGAAGATGTCTCCATTTTAACTAACCACAGGTCTCTTCTCTCTCTCGTTCAGGATCGGGAACCTGTGAGTCCAGTCCCCGGCCTCACTCTAAGTGAGGCCAAACAAGTTTGGAGGAACGCCGCCCACCCTGCTCTTCAGAACAGGCACAAGGACCTGTCATGGATGGTGGCCCATGAGATTCTCCCGGTCAGGGCGGTCATGCACTCCCGGGGCATGGGCTCCAACCCCATCTGCCCACGACCCGGATGCAACGCGCCGGAGACCGTGCGACACCTCTTATGGGAGTGCGGCGCCGCGCGGGACCAGTGGACCACGACCGGCCCCCTGTATTTCCCGTGCCTGCCGGCAGGTGGGGTCCAGATGGACTACAAGCTCGCCATCCTCGGAGTGGGCCCAGGCTCGAAGGGCCTAACGGCGCAGAGGTTCACCACGCTCTGGCTCACCCTCAACGCCGTGAAGGATGCCATCTGGACCACCAGAAACCTGCTGGTGGGGAAACGCGTGACGGTGCCCCTCCACGCGAGCGAGCAGATGGCGAAGTCCACGCTGCAGGGGTACCGCGCGGCGACATTCGGAGGAGGGGGCCGGGGTTGCACGAGAAAGGTCCCGGCCGCCACCGACCCTGGCCGCTCGTAGATGCGCCCTCACCTGCAAAGGCTACGGGAGCAGCGAGCCGGAGGGTAGAGGATCTCCTCTGGGCACCGGAAGTGACGGGCCTCGGCCGTGGCTGGAGAGCAGTGTGATGGGCGCCCTTGGTAAGGACTCACCCCCGATCTTGGAAAAGAGAGGATGCTTAAGTGGTTTTTTATTTTGTGTGTTTTATATAAAGATATGTGTTTGCTTTTTTATTAATCAATCGACTTATTTAACTGTTTTTAAAAACGAAACGATTTTATGGACACTTTTATTCATAGTTTTTTACACACACAAATTGATGTATTTATTTATTTTTCCTTTAAACAGTTTTTAAAATAAGAAATTGTTTTACCCAAGTTTATTTATTTATTTAAAAAAATGTCTATAAACTGAGAAGGAAAAAACTGTGTACACTGTGGATATGAAAAAAAAGAAAAAAGTGACAATAAAATTTTTTCGAAAGAAAGAAAAATCTGTTCTTATCAGTTTAATATCTGATACGTCCTCCATTCGAGGACTTTATATTAAACGGATTTTTAGAGCGAGGAGCTGGAAGAGGGGCTTGCTCCGTCCGCTCCACGCATCGACCTGGTATTGCAGTACCTCCAGGAACGGTGCACCTTTTCAAAGGGGTCAAATGAAAGAAGAAGGAAGGAAGGAAGGAAGGGAGGAAGGAAATAAATAAATAAATGAATCAATGAATGAATGAACGAATGAATGAATACGTATTCATGTTAAACGATTGGGGGGAAAAAAAAAAAAAGTAGGAAAAAAAACAAAGTGATGGTACTTAAAAAAAAAAAAAAAAAAAAAAAAAAAAAATTCTTGTATTTAATTGTACAAAATGGAACAGGTGTCAGTCGTAAAGGTTTCAGATGTACTTAATTGGAAAAGGGAGGGGACCTATTAGGTTTTAATACAAACCACAGCCCACATCCAGCTCTAGACCAATCCTACATCTGTAGCTATCAAGGCTGTGCAGGTGTAAGGGGCCGGCGCAAGCCAACCTACCCTAGACCGGATTTCTAGGCCTCCGATGGAGTTTCGGAGGCCTGGACTGACTTCCTGTATAGCTCGGGTTTCTCTTCATTCACGCATAAATCTTTCGCCTTTTACTAAAGGTTTCCGTGGAGAGGAACGTTGACGAGTTCAACTTATTTTTGTGAGCTTTGCTGAGGCAAAGCTGTATTTGTTTCACAGTTTAACGTAAGAGAGGGAAGAAGTTTGGCTTTGGGATGCAAGGTCGGTTGGGCGTGGTGCCTAGTTGCTCAATCCTCTCTGCGCAAAGTCTTCAAGCGCGTGGTCAGGCATGTCGTCCAGGAGTGGAGGCTCTGCCAGCTGGTGCTCGTTAGGCCAGAGGCCATAACGGGTTATCGCTTCTCGGCCTTTTGGCTAAGATCAAGTGTAGTATCTGTTCTTATCAGTTTAATACCTGATACGTCCTCCATTCGAGGACTTTATATTAAACGGATTTTTAGAGCGAGGAGCTGGAAGAGGGGCTTGCTCCGTCCGCTCCACGCATCGACCTGGTATTGCAGTACCTCCAGGAACGGTGCACCTTTTCAAAGGGGTCAAATGAAAGAAGAAGGAAGGAAGGAAGGAAGGGAGGAAGGAAATAAATAAATAAATGAATGAATGAATGAATGAACGAATGAATGAATACGTATTCATGTTAAACGATTGGGGGGAAAAAAAAAAAAAGTAGGAAAAAAAACAAAGTGATGGTACTTAAAAAAAAAAAAAAAAAAAAAAAAAAAATTCTTGTATTTAATTGTACAAAATGGAACAGGTGTCAGTCGTAAAGGTTTCAGATGTACTTAATTGGAAAAGGGAGGGGACCTATTAGGTTTTAATACAAACCACAGCCCACATCCAGCTCTAGACCAATCCTACATCTGTAGCTATCAAGGCTGTGCAGGTGTAAGGGGCCGGCGCAAGCCAACCTACCCTAGACCGGATTTCTAGGCCTCCGATGGAGTTTCGGAGGCCTGGACTGACTTCCTGTATAGCTCGGGTTTCTCTTCATTCACGCATAAATCTTTCGCCTTTTACTAAAGATTTCCGTGGAGAGGAACGTTGACGAGTTCAACTTATTTTTGTGAGCTTTGCTGAGGCAAAGCTGTATTTGTTTCACAGTTTAACGTAAGAGAGGGAAGAAGTTTGGCTTTGGGATGCAAGGTCGGTTGGGCGTGGTGCCTAGTTGCTCAATCCTCTCTGCGCAAGGTCTTCAAGCGCGTGGTCAGGCATGTCGTCCAGGAGTGGAGGCTCTGCCAGCTGGTGCTCGTTAGGCCAGAGGCCATAACGGGTTATCGCTTCTCGGCCTTTTGGCTAAGATCAAGTGTAGTATCTGTTCTTATCAGTTTAATACCTGATACGTCCTCCATTCGAGGACTTTATATTAAACGGATTTTTAGAGCGAGGAGCTGGAAGAGGGGCTTGCTCCGTCCGCTCCACGCATCGACCTGGTATTGCAGTACCTCCAGGAACGGTGCACCTTTTCAAAGGGGTCAAATGAAAGAAGAAGGAAGGAAGGAAGGAAGGGAGGAAGGAAATAAATAAATAAATGAATGAATGAATGAATGAACGAATGAATGAATACGTATTCATGTTAAACGATTGGGGGGAAAAAAAAAAAAGTAGGAAAAAAAACAAAGTGATGGTACTTAAAAAAAAAAAAAAAAAAAAAAAAAAAATTCTTGTATTTAATTGTACAAAATGGAACAGGTGTCAGTCGTAAAGGTTTCAGATGTACTTAATTGGAAAAGGGAGGGGACCTATTAGGTTTTAATACAAACCACAGCCCACATCCAGCTCTAGACCAATCCTACATCTGTAGCTATCAAGGCTGTGCAGGTGTAAGGGGCCGGCGCAAGCCAACCTACCCTAGACCGGATTTCTAGGCCTCCGATGGAGTTTCGGAGGCCTGGACTGACTTCCTGTATAGCTCGGGTTTCTCTTCATTCACGCATAAATCTTTCGCCTTTTACTAAAGATTTCCGTGGAGAGGAACGTTGACGAGTTCAACTTATTTTTGTGAGCTTTGCTGAGGCAAAGCTGTATTTGTTTCACAGTTTAACGTAAGAGAGGGAAGAAGTTTGGCTTTGGGATGCAAGGTCGGTTGGGCGTGGTGCCTAGTTGCTCAATCCTCTCTGCGCAAGGTCTTCAAGCGCGTGGTCAGGCATGTCGTCCAGGAGTGGAGGCTCTGCCAGCTGGTGCTCGTTAGGCCAGAGGCCATAACGGGTTATCGCTTCTCGGCCTTTTGGCTAAGATCAAGTGTGATGCCGAGGGTTAACGATCATCAGCCGGCCCGAGTGGTGCGGCTCCGCAATACAGTACGGGTGGAATTAGCTGACAATGTAACAGCTGAAGTGACGCAACGTTTTGGAAGAGAATGGGTTGTCTTGAAGATTCTCAAGGATCTGTGTGGAGTGGAGCCGTCTTCAGTATTCTGTCTCCAGGATTTTTCTGTGCAGGGCTTTGTGGACATTACTTTGGCATCATTGAGGCAGTGCACGGAGTTCTTCGACAAGTGCAGCAGCAATCCAGGCAGCCCTGTGCTCAACGGACTTCGGCTGAATCCTCTCTTCGCCCTGGAAGAGGTACCTCTAGTCATACATATGTATAATCCATTTGTCATTGAGGAGGACGTCAGGGCTTTCCTTGGGCGATATTGCTCCAGTGTGTCAGCAGGGGAAAAGTTGAGGGACCGTTTCGGCATATGGACGGGGAGGCGGAGATTTATGGTACGACTAAAGGTGGACCCGGAGGCTCCTGGAGGCCTTCGTCATCCTCCAGGCAGTTTTGCCTTAGGGCCACACAAGGGGTTCTTGCATTATCCTGGACAGCCCATTTATTGTCGGCGATGCCGGGCTTTGGGCCACACGAAAGTGGCGTGCACAGGCTTGAGGTGCCGATTCTGCGGGGGTGAAGGGCACGTGGCCACAGATTGCAAAGCCCCAAAAACCTGCAGCTTGTGCGGGAGTGAGGCCCACCTGTACCTCAAATGCCCAAACCGGAAAGGGGCTTTTGCTACCCTATTTACAGAAGGACTGGAAGAGATGAGTCAAGTAGGAGGTCCCGCAGAGGATGAGGAGCTACTGATGCAGGAGAGGGAGGGTGAAGAGGAAGACAGCAATGTCGGTGAAGAGCAGGAGGAGACTGATGACAGAAGTATAATAGAGTCTGCTGAGGAGAGCCTGGATGTAACAGAGGAGGATTTGGAGAGACCGATCTGCTCCCAAACAGAAGAGGGCACCTGAGCGGAGAAAGTAGAGAGAAACCGGCCCTGGGAAATGCAGCGAGGAGGTCAAGACGGAGTATGGGAGGAAAAGATGGAGGACGGGGATGAGCAGCCCAAAAAGGGAAGACGCAGGACCCCAAGCGGGGGAATGGACATAGAAAAGAGTCAAGAGAGAAAGAGGAGCAGAAAAGGAGCTGGCAAGGACACAGCGGAGGAGCAGGAAGAGCCGGGGGGAGGGAATCCTTGTGAGAAGAAAGCGGAAAACCTCTACGTGTCACGGGGGGAAGGGGAACAGGCCCCGGACATGTTCGAGGACAGTATGTTGGGAGGGTCGTGGGAAACAGTGGCAAGGAGAGTAAAGGCTGGGGTGGGAGGGAGCAAGATAAGTAAATGAGACTCAATAAAAGAGGGATAAAGGGGTCTTTAAAGCAGCATGGGTGTTTTTACAAAGGGTTGGAAAGGGGGAAAAGGGCAAAGGGTACCCCCCAAGGACATGGGGAGGGGAGGAAGGTTTGTAAGGAACTATGGGGGAGGGAAGGGTGAGTCTTAGGATAGCTACGCTGAATGTGAGGGGTTGTAGGCAGGCGGAAAAGAGGGCAGCCGTCTTCAGGTCACTGGAGGCGGTGCCCTTTGAGGTCTTGTTTATGCAGGAGTGCCATCTGTGCTCAGCGGCTGATGTTGCTTTGTTTTCAGGAGGGTGGAGGCGGGGGCCCTCAGTTTGGGGTGTCGGAAAAGGATCGGCAGATGGAGTGGGGATCTTGTTCAAGTCATGGGAGTTTGAGTTGGAATCTGAAGTAGCAGTGGTGCCTGGAAGGGTGTTAAGTGTAGATGGGACCTGGAGGGGCGTAGCATTTAGGGCAATCTGCATATATGCTCCAGCTAGAGTGGGAGAGAGGACAGGTTTCTTCAAGGTACTGGAGCCCCTCTTGTATACAAACAAGAGTTGTTACATGGGGGGTGACTAACATTAACCTTGAGAGGGAGAGAGATCTGAACAGAATCCTTACCAGCGCAAATATGGTTGACGTTGGAAAAGACCTCGGGGGTGGGGCTACGTGGAGGAATAGCAGGGGGAAGGCCTCTCAGCTGGACTACATCCTGGCACCCAGAGGGGCGAAGGTGATCCGCTACAAGGTGCAGCCTTTTTGGGCATCCGATCATTGTTTGGTGAGGGCAGAACTAGAATTGAGCGCAGGGGCAAGAGGCCCGGGGTTTTGGAAGATGAACGTAACTCACTTGCAGGATCCTTCCTTCCTGAGCACGATGCATATGCTCTATTTGGGGTGGCAGTCCCTGAAAGTGCTCTACAGCACCGAGGTAGAGTGGTGGGAGGACACAAAAGCCAAGGTGGCAAAGTTCTGTCAGTGGTGGGGCCGCAAGGCGGCAAAGGAGAAAAGAGAGAAGATAGCACAGTGGTCGAGGACCTTGCAGGTCTCCTGGGCTAGGGGGGATATGGGGGGGGCTAAGCATGCTAGCGAAGTGTTGCGAGATCACTTTTACGCCGAAGCCAGAGGTTACAGTGTGCAGGCAGGGCGGCGGCGTCTGCTGGAAGACGAGAGGCCAACACGGTTCTTTTTTGATAGGGTTAGGGCCCGGCAACGCAGGTCCCATATGGAAGGCTTGAGGGAGGGAGAGCTTCTGATCACTTCCATGGGAGGGATGTTAGAGAGGGCGGCAGCCTACTATGAAGATCTGTTCCAGCCAAGGAGTATGGGTGAGGTGGACGCGGGGGATTTCTTGAAGGCCGTCGACAGGAGGGTGGCTCAGGAGGACCTGGAGGACCTAGAAGCCGAGCTGACTCAGGGGGAGGTGGAGGAGGCCATGCGCTCACTCAAGGGTGGGGTAGCGCCAGGGGGGGGATGGTCTTCCCATTGAGTGGTACAAAGCGGTGTGGCCATGGGCCAGCAGAGACATCATGGCCGTGTTTGAAGAGATAATAAAGAAGGGGTTACTGCCTGAGACCGCTAGGACGGGGTACATCACGCTCCTGCATAAGAAGGGAGAGAGAGCAGAGCTAGCAAATTGGCGACCAATCACTCTTCTCTGTGCCGATTACAAAATCTTGGCTAAGGTGCTGGCTCAGCGCCTAAAGAAGGTGATGAGCACAGTAGTGCACCCGGACCAGACGTGCGGCGTGCCCGGACGCTCCAGTAGCAGGAATCTGGCACTGATTCGGGATGCGATAGCATGGGCGCAGCAACGTAGGCTGCCCCTAGCCCTACTGGGGCTGGATCAAGAAAAGGCGTTCGACAGGGTAAACCATAGGTTTTTGTTTGCCACCTTACAGCGGATGGGATTTGGGGAAAAGTTCCTTTCTTTCATCCGACTGCTCTACCGGGGGGCGGTGAGCCGCGTGGGAATCAATGGCCATTTCTCGAGAGCGGTAGCGCAGGCAGGAGGAGTGAGACAGGGGTGCCCTGTGTCCCCCCTCCTGTATGTGCTCTATCTGGAGCCTCTGTTGGCCAGGTTCAGGAAGGAGCACAGTTTTCTTGGGCTACACATCCCAGGGGGAGAAGGGGTACGCGCAAAAGTAACAGCATATGCGGATGATACTACCCTATTCCTGGCCTCGGAAGGGGACTTTGGGGTAGTTGAACGGATCCTAGCGGCCTTTACTGAGGCTACCGGCGCACGTGTCAACCACAGAAAATCTTCGGTCCTCTTTGTGGGATCCTGGGCACATCGGATGGATGTCCCGGGGGGCTTCTCCCTGTGCCCAGATGGGCTCCGGATACTAGGGGTCAGGTTTTGGAGGGAGCGCAGTGAGGTCAGAAATTGGGAAGAGGCCCTAGTGCAGTTGCAGGCCAAGGCAGCAAGGTGGGCAGCAAGAGATTTGTCTCTTACTGCGAGGGTTGTGGCAGTTAACTGCGACCTGTTCGCAAGCCTGATCCATCTGTCATATGTTTTTCCGGTCCCCTTCTGGACAGGGCGGAGAATAGAGTGGGCGCTCTTCTCACTCGTTTGGGGGGGCAAATGTGAGTGGGTGGCGAGAGGCACCATGTACCTAGAGGTGGGGAAGAGGGGTAGGGGTGTAGTCTGTGCGCCCCTCAAGCTGGCTGCACTGTACGTATCCTACCTGGCAGGTCTGGTGCGAGGGACGGAGGGGCACCTAGCAAGCCTGTTTGCTAGGTTTTGGTTTGGTTTCCCATTGCGATCGGTAATTCCGTGGAAAGGGACATTACCGTGGTCTGCGGACCGGCCAGGACACTATGGCCGGGCGATGGATATAATAAAGGGAATGCCATGGTGCTTGAGGGATGCCGTGGTATTAGACCATAGACAGTTTTATAGGCAGTGGAAGAAGGGACATATAGAAGGGGTGGCTGGGCAACGGCCAAGATCTGACATAGATTGGGGGGCACTGCAGCCCAAGTGGCTTGACGGGCCTAGCAGAGACCTCCATTGGTTGGGGGCCATGGGGCGGTTGCCTGTACGAGAGAGACTCTACCGTCACGGGCAAAGCAACACTCCCTTTGTCCGATGGGGTGCGGGAGTGAAGAGGACATAGGGCATGCACTGTGGGAGTGCCCCATTGCAGCCGGGCTCTGGCAGCAGGTGTCGGGATGGTGGGCCAGGAGGGATAGGACCGCAATTGATCGGGAGTTGGTGCTGTATGGAAAGGGTGCCCGCAACAACACAGAGCTGTGGAAGGTCGTGTCAGTAGCTAAGAGGGTGTTGGGGGGGGGGGGGGGCAGGGGGGCTGCATCAGGAAGCGGAAGCCGGGGCTGGAGCCTCAAAGCTTGTTCCATGCCTTCCTGAGAGGGATGGCCAGGGTGGAACAGCTGGGAGGCAAAGGGACAAGGGCAGACCGAGCCGGGGTGGGGTAGGGGCGGGTAATTAAAAATGGCGGGGATGGGAAAGGAAAGATACTTCCTTTAGGGAACGCTAGATTTGGGGGCACGGCTTCCTAAAAGGGTGGCAAGTCCAGGCCAATCGGGGGGGAGGGTCGAGGATTTGGGAAGGTAGAAGGAGAAGCTCGCATAGCAAAAGTAGGATACGCGGGGTGAAGGTTTAGGGGGATATGCATTGGAATAAGTGGGATGTGAATGCTTTAGGTAAAAGTAGGATGTACCTGGTGAAGGGTCACGTGGAGATGCATAGAAATAAGGGTGAGGGGATGGCTTTATGTAAAGGTATGAGACACTGGGTGAAGGTTCAGGTGGAAATGCTTTGAAACAAGTGTGATGTGAATGCTCTATGTAAAATAAAAAAATTAAAAAAATAAAATAAAAAATCTGTTCTTATCAGTTTAATACCTGATACGTCCTCCATTCGAGGACTTTATATTAAACGGATTTTTAGAGCGAGGAGCTGGAAGAGGAGCTTGCTCCGTCCGCTCCACGCATCGACCTGGTATTGCAGTACCTCCAGGAACGGTGCACCTTTTCAAAAGGGGTCAAATGAAAGAAGAAGGAAGGGAGGAAAGAAGTAAATAAATAAATGAAAAAAAAAAATAAAAAAAAAAAGTGTATTTAATTGTACAAAATGGAACAGGTGTCAGTCGTAAAGGTTTCAGATGTACTTAATTGGAAAAGGGAGGGGACCTATTAGGTTTTAATACAAACCACAGCCCACATCCAGCTCTAGACCAATCCTACATCTGTAGCTATCAAGGCTGTGCAGGTGTAAGGGGCCGGCGCAAGCCAACCTACCCTAGACCGGATTTCTAGGCCTCCGATGGAGTTTCGGAGGCCTGGACTGACTTCCTGTATAGCTCGGGTTTCTCTTCATTCACGCATAAATCTTTCGCCTTTTACTAAAGATTTCCGTGGAGAGGAACGTTGATGAGTTCAACTTATTTTTGTGAGCTTTGCTGAGGCAAAGCTGTATTTGTTTCACAGTTTAACGTAAGAGAGGGAAGAAGTTTGGCTTTGGGATGCAAGGTCGGTTGGGCGTGGTGCCTAGTTGCTCAATCCTCTCTGCGCAAGGTCTTCAAGCGCGTGGTCAGGCATGTCGTCCAGGAGTGGAGGCTCTGCCAGCTGGTGCTCGTTAGGCCAGAGGCCATAACGGGTTATCGCTTCTCGGCCTTTTGGCTAAGATCAATTGGAGGAGACAGCGATCGACTCTTTGGCGGCCATTGCTCTCAACCTTTTCGTGGTTTTGGGCAAAACCGTTCAGAGAGAAAATTTGTGCGGACCCTGTGACTTTCAGCTTCTGTTGGCAAATGGAACATCGTGCCCGTGAATCTGCGTGTAGGTAAGTACAAATTCATAAATTTATTTATTTATTTCCCTTTTTTCGTTTTCAAAATATTTATTTTGTTTAGTTCTGTATTTGTTTTACTTATTTATTATAGTTTATTTATTTATTTATTTATTTATTTATAGGCTAGTGGTGCCTCCAAAATGTCGGCTGCTCGTGCCGGCATGAGGAGGCACCACAGCGTGCGCTTTTTATTTAAAGAAGTAGATGGGAAGCTCCTGGGGATGTCACGCCTTGACTTCTCCAGGAAGCTAATTCAAAAATCACTTAGCTTTAAACCCGAAGAACTGAACTGTCTCGTGACTCTGCCCCTGAACAAAGGTTTTGACGTAAGTTTCCGGACTGCATCTCTGCTTAATGATTTCTGGCAACGGTTTGATGGTTGTAAGGCCCATTTCTCCATGTTCACCGTGGAGAAACTCTCTGACAATTCACTTAAAACGGTGATTGTTAGGATGTTTAATGAAACGGTGACTGGGGATGACATTTGCGTATGGCTGGGTAGATTTTGCACTGTTCGCGGGCAACCAGTCAAAGTGTTGGATGAGGACGGCATCTGGAATTGTTCCTGGCGAATTCCCATTAAACAATGGGAAGACGCTGGGGGCTACCAGGGCCTGAGACACCTGCCTTCCATGATTGTGTTGGGAGAGAACAGAGGCTACATACATTACCAAGGGATGCCCAAACTCTGCTGTAAGTGTGGGAGAATGGGACATCTCGCCGACGCGTGCCAGGAAATAATATGCGGAAAATGTAGAGAAATTGGTCACGTTTTTGATGAGTGCACCATTGGCAGACGGTGCAATCTGTGTGGGGAGACAAACCACCTCTACAGAGATTGCCCTAAGAGCTTTGCCAACAAGTTGAAAAGTAACAAGATGGCCACCCCACAAACCGAACAAACAGAGCAAACAACAGAGAAGGAGGCGGGCCCTGTGGTTTTGGCGGGAGAGCCAGCTCTCCCGTTAGCCTCAGGGCCTGAGCAGATACGGGTAAGTGGGGCGGCCTCAGGGGCGGAGTCAGACAACCAGAGGGAGGAAGCCCCCCCCTCCCCGGAAAATAAAGGACAGGAAATGGAGGAAGGGGAGGAAGGGACGGCTTCCTCAATGGAGACAGTTTCAGAGTTAAGTGTGGTATCTGGGGAGAGCGGGCCAGACAGTCCCCTCCCAAATGCTCAGGTGCAGAAAAGACCTGCGGGATCTCCTCCATCGTCGCCAAAGGAGCCGCGAGAGGAAGCCTCTGCGGCCCGTAAGGCAGCAGACACTCGCCCTCCTGAACCCAGTCCCACTGGGATAAAGGAAGAGCAAGTGTCACAAGAGACAATATGCCTTTAATTTGTTTTTAACCTCGTCTCTGCATGTTTTTAATACTGTTTTATACCTTCTTAACCATACTGCTCATGCCCCTCACTATCTCAACCATCAATGTGAGAAGTGTGAGGTCCACCCTGAGAGCACAGAGTGTATTGTCCCTTTTAAAATCTTTTAAGTCAGATGTGTTTTTATTACAAGAATGTGCTTTGCCCTTTTTATCTAGTTACAGGAAATGGGAAGACCTGTGGACCCCGGGACCCTCCGTGTGGAGTGGTTCCAATTTTAATAAATGCGATGGGGTCGCAATCTTAATAAAAAATCCCAATATTGTGGTGAAGGGCAGCACAGTGGTGAGGGATGGCCGGGCAATTTTAGTCAATCTGACCTTTTTAGATAGGGATTTTACTATTCTTAATGTGTATGGTTTTACGGAAAAAAATGAACGGTATGAACTTTTAGAAGACCTGCAGTCCCACATGCTAGGGAGGGTTCCTTTAATTGTAGCAGGGGATTTTAATTGTATTCTAACAGTTAAAGATAGGAAAAGGGTAGCCGGGGAGTGCACGGTAGATAAAACATCGGTGTTACTCCAGGGATTAATAAAAGATTTTAAGCTAGTCGACTGTTTCAAAGCTTTGCATCAAAGAGGAGGGCTTCACCTGGTTCAGTGGTGATGGCACCAGAGCCTCTCGGATCGACTATGTTTTTACAAGGACTGCCCGCCGACCGATGCTACACTGACCCCTCTCTTCTTTTCAGATCACATGATGCTGTCCTGCACCCTTTCACTGTCCACTGGTGTGACGGTAGGAGGAGGGCTCTGGAGGCTGAACTGCTCGGTGTTAGAAGATAAAGAAGTAGTCAGAGAGTATAGGGAGCAGTTCAGCCAATGGCAGACCCTCCAGGACTTTTATGAGTCACGAGCACAGTGGTGGGAGATGGTAAAAGAACGGACAGGGAAATTTTTTAAGAGGGTAGGGAAAGAAAAGAAAAACAGGGGAAAAAGATGCATGATGGGACTGCAAAAAAGACTGCAGAGATATTTTAACCTTTGTAACTGTGGGATTGATTTTACAGATGAGATCAAAGAAGTAAAAGACGAAATGCGTGTTTTATCAGATATACAAAATAAGGGGGTCATTTTAAGAAGCAGAGAGAGAGAGGTTGAAGAAGGAGAAAAAATGTACAAGGTATTTTTTTAAAAAGATTGTTTCAAGGGGTAATGTAATTTCCACAATAAAAAATGGAGGGAGGGAACTAAAAACAACAGATGAGATTTTAGGTGGGGTGGAAAATTTTTATGGCAATCTGTACAGTGAAAAATATATACATAAAGATACCTTGGAGGAAGTTTTAGCCTTTTTAGACAACAAGGTCAACAGTGAAGCAGTGCTTTTATCCCAGGATTTTACGGTTTTAGAAATACAAAATTCTTTAAAAGGTTTTAAAAGGGGGAAGTCCCCAGGAATGGATGGACTCCCCCTAGAATTTTATCTGACTTTTTTGGACGTTTTAGCACACGACTTACTCACTGTTTTTAAAGAATTTGAGACCTTGGACAGACTTCCAGACAGCTTTAGAACAGGGATAGTGTCACTACTATACAAAAAAGGTGACAAGACAGACCTCAGGAACTGGAGACCCATCACGCTTTTAAACTTTGATTGTAAACTTTTTAGCAAGATTTTATCAGTACGTATGTCGACCGTCTTAGAGGACGTGATCCACCCGGATCAAGCGTGTGCTGTACCAGGGAGGAAGATCACCGACAGCCTGGTACTGATCAGAGACGTCATCTGTTACGCGAGAGACAGAAACATCCGGCTAGCGGTCCTGAACCTAGACTTTGAAAAAGCATTCGACCGAGTCTCGCACCAGTTCCTGATTCAGGTATTGGACAAAATGGGGTTCCCTGATAGGTTCATAGCCTGGGTGGGATTACTGTATAAGGGCATAATCAGTAGAATGTTGGTTAACGGGCACGTGTCCAAGGCGGTGAATATCCGCAGTGGCGTCCGTCAGGGGTGTCCTTTATCTCCCCTCCTGTATGTGGCTTGCATCGAGACACTGGCACAGATCTTGAGAAGGGATAAATGGATCAAAGGACTTGAAGTGCCTGGGACGGGTGGACTGACCGCGACGTGCGTTTTATATATGGACGACGTAACCCTTTTAGCCACAGACGTTTTATCCATGCGAAGAGCAATGGACCTGACTGACTGGTACGGTCGGGCCTCGGGCGCCAAGCTCAACAGGAGCAAGTCCGAGGCCCAGCTCTTCGGGCCGTGGGGTAGCGTGGACACAGGCGGACTGGAATTGGTTTTTAAAACCAACTTACGGATTTTAGGAGTAAAATTTGACAAAGAGGGTGGAGGACGTGGAAACTGGGCCGACGTGTTAGGGAAAGTTAGGCAAAAACTGGGCTTTTGGGGACTGAGACAGCTGACCATCAAAGGTAAAGTTTTAATTTTTAAAGCAGTCATTTTACCTTTGATGTTACTTGTGTGTTCTGTTTTTAGTCCCCCAAGAAACTTTCTCTTAGATCTGGAGAGGGCGGTGTTTTACTTCGTCTGGGGGTCCAAGTGGGAGAGAGTGAAGAGGGAGATCGTGAAGAAGAGACCGGAAAACGGCGGGAAAGGCCTCCCGGACCCCCACCTGTTTTTAGGCAGCCGTTTCACCGCCCTCCACATCGCGTACGCCGTGGCCCCGTCCAGAGAGAGCAAGACAGCGGCCATGACCCGTTTCTGGATGGGGTCGTACCTACGAAGCCTAAAGATTTTACCAGTAGACCTTAAAACACTGGTGTCTTTTAGCCTCAGCAAAGAACACGATTTTATTAAGAAATTTTTAAAGAAAAATCTTTTAGAACGAGAGAATGTCTCCATTTTAACTAACCACAAGTCTCTTATGTCTCTTGTTCAGGATCGGGAACCTGTGAGTCCAGTCCCAGGCCTCACTCTAAGTGAGGCCAAACAAGTTTGGAGGAACGCCGCCCACCCTGCTCTTCAGAACAGGCACAAGGACTTGTCATGGATGGTGGCCCATGAGATTCTCCCGGTCAGGGGGGTCATGCACTCCCGGGGCATGGGCTCCAACCCCATCGGCCCACGACCCGGATGCAACACGCCGGAGACTGTGCGACACCTTATGGGAGTGCGGCGCTGCGCGGGACCAGTGGACCACGACCGGCCCCCTGTATTTCCCGTGCCTGTCAGCAGGTGGGGTCCAGATAGACTACAAGCTCGCCATCCTCGGGGTGGGCCCAGGCTCGAAGGGCCTAACGGCGCAGAGTTTCACCACGCTCTGGCTCACCCTCAATGCCGTGAAGGATGCCATCTGGACCACCAGAAACCTGCTGGTGGGGAAATGCATGACGGTGCCCCTCCACGCGAGCGAGCAGATGGCGAAGTCCACGCTGCAGGGGTACCGCTCGGCAACATTCGGAGGGGGGGGCTGGGGTTGCAAGAGAAGGGCCCCGGCCGCCACCGACCCTGGCCGTTCGTAGATGCGCCCTCACCTGCAAAGGCTACGGGAGCAGCGAACCAGAGGGTAGAGGATCTCCGCTGGGCACTGGAAGTGATGGGCCTTGGCCGTGGCTGGAGAGCAGTGTGATGGGCTCCTTTGGTAAGGACTCACACCCGATCCTGAAAAAGAGAGGACACTTTAGTGGTTTTTAATTCGTCTGTTTTATATACAGAAATGTATTTGCTTTTGTATTAATCAATTGAACTATTTAACTATATTTAAAACCGAAATGATTTTATGGACACTTTTATTGGTTTTTTTTTTTTTTTTTTTTTTTTTTTTTAAATACACAATTTTTTTCTTTAAACAGTTTTAAAATGAAAAATTTATGTTTTATCTAAGTTTATTTATTTATTAATCAAAAAATGTCTAAACTGAGAAGGGAAAATATGTGTACACTGTGAATATGAAAAAAGAAAAAAGTGAATTTTTTCGAAAGAAAAATCTGTTCTTATCAGTGTAATACCTGATACGTCCTCCATTCGAGGACTTTATATTAAACGGATTTTACTAAAGATTTCCGTGGAGAGGAACGTTGATGAGTTCAACTTTTGTGAGCTTTGCTGTGGCAAAGCTGTATTTGTTTTACAGTTTAACATGAGAGAGGGAAGAAGTTTGGCTTTGGGATGCAAGGTCGGTTGGGCGTGGTGCCTAGTTGCTCAATCCTCTCTGCGCAAGGTCTTCAAGCGCGTGGTCAGGCATGTCGTCCAGGAGTGGAGGCTCTGCCAGCTGGTGCTCGTTAGGCCAGAGGCCATAACGGGTTATCGCTTCTCGGCCTTTTGGCTAAGTTCAATTGGAAGAGACAGCGATCGACTCTTTTGGTGGTCATTGCCCTCAACCTTTTCATGGTTTTGGACACAACTATCCAAAGAGAAAATTTGTGCGGACCCTGTTTTTTTTCAGCTTCTCTAGGCGAAGGGAACATCGAGCCAGTGAATCTGCGAATAGGTAAGTACGAATTCATTAATTTATTTAACTTTTCTCCTTTTTTTCATTTTCAAATATTTATTTCGTTTAGGTTTGTGTTTGTTTTACTTATTACAGTTTGTTTATTTATTTATTTATTTATTTATTTATTCATAGGCTAGTGGTGCCTCCAAAATGTTAGCTGCTCGTGCCGTCATGAGGATGCACCACAGCGTGCGCTTTTTATTTAAAAGAGGTGGATGGAAAGCTCCTGGGGATGTCACGCCTCGATTTCTCCAGGAAGCTAATCCAAAAATCTCTTAGTTTTAAACCTGACGAACTGAACTGTCTGGTGACTCTGCCCCTGAATAAAGGTTTCGACGTTAGCTTTCGGATTGCATCTCTGCTTAATGATTTCTGGCAACGGTTTGATGGTTGTAAGGCCCATATCTCCATGTTCACCGTGGAGAAACTTTGATAATTCACTTAAAATGGTGATTGTTAGGATGTTTAATGAAACGGTGACTGGGGATGACATTTGCGTATGGCTGGGTAGATTTTGCACTGTTCGCGGACAACCAGTCAAAGTGTTGGATGAGGACGGTAACTGGAATTGCTCGTGGTGGATTCCCATTAAACAATGAGAAGATGCTGGGGGCTACCAGAGCCTGAGACATCTGCCTTCCATGATTGTGTTGGGAGAGAACAGAGGCTACATTCACCATCAAGGAATGCTCAAACTCTGCCGCAAATGTGGGAGAATGGGACATCTAGCCGAGGCATGCCAGGAATTAATATGTGGGAAGTGTAGAGAAATTGGTCACGTTTTTGATGAGTGCACCATTGGCAGATGGTGCAATCTGTGTGGGGAGACAAACCACCTCTACAGAGACTGCCCTAAAAGCTTTGCCAACAAACAAGGGTAACAAGATGGCCACCCCACAAACGGAGCAAACAATGGAGAAGGAGGCGGGCCCTGTGGTTTTGGTGGGAAAGTCAACTCTCCCGTCAGCCTCAGGGCTTGAGCAGAAACGAGTAAGTGGGGCGGCCTTAGGGGCGGAGTCAGACAGCCAGAGGGAGGAAGCCCCCCCTCCCCGGAAAAGAAAGGACAGGAAACGGAGGAAGGGGATTAAAGGACGGCTTCCTCCATGCCGACAGTTTCAGAGGCAAGTTTAGTATCTGGGGAGAGTGGGCCAAACAGTCCACTCCCAAATGCTCAGGTGCAGAAAAGACCTGCGTGTTGGTAACACGTTGCGATTACCAACAGAGGAGAAAAAACTGAGGAACTGAGGGCTGAGCAACTGGGATAAAGGAAGAGCAAGTGTCACAAGAAATAATATGCCTTTAATATGATTTTAACTTTGTCTCTGCATGTTTATTTAACGGTCTTCTATACCTTTTTAACCATACTGCTCATGACCCTCACAATCTCAACTATCAATGTAAGAAGTGTGAGGTCCACCCTGAGAGCACAGAGTGTATTATCCCTTTTAAAATCTTTTAAGTCAGATGTGTTTTTATTGCAAGAGTGTGCTGTTATAGAAGATTTAGATCTCAGATATATGTAGCCTCAGTCCTACCGTTATTTCCAGCTTATTGTAAATTACAAGCTGACGTATTATGTTATGTGATGTTATGTGAAAATGATTAAAACTGTCTTATAATTAAACTATGTCAAGAACCCCAACCTTGACAGTCTGGGGAAACAGAACCACGCAAGACAGCAACATAGAGGAAGACAGACTGAAATGTCTTCTGGTTAGGCAGCACAAGACCTAAGAGATCTACACACTGGATATAAAAAGAACTGAAAAGTATTTTATTTAATTTTAATAGTGTTTTTTCCTCTGCTTTATGTCCTACACTGTTATATTATTTGTTACAAGTCTTTAAAAGTTGAGGATATTATATTTGTTTGTGCGCAGACTGTTTATCAGACTTGAAGTCAGTAGGGGCTTTTTCTCTTACTGGAACTTTTTGTCTTGGTAATTTTGTTGGTTAGTTCAGCTTACTCTGAGTTGTTTTCACATTGTGGACAACTTTTGGTTATTGTGGGAAACACTGCTGTCTCCTTTGTTTTATGGAGACTTTGGGTGGGTGTGTGTTTGGGGGATTGTGAGAGTAAACAAAACATGATATTCATATTCGGTTTCGGTCGGGAGTCGCTCGTTCATGTGACTACTCTTTGTTTTGCTAATTAAAGAGGCGTGCTCAGCTGTGAAACACCGCAGTATTTAATAATTAAGAAACGCTGAGGCAGAAGCGTCAGAACTTGTCAAGTGAAGACCGAGCTCGTGTTTGCCACAGGCGCAGACTGCGGCATACTCCCACAAAAGTACGCAACTTGGACAACCTACGCTCTCTGAATGTGGCCTCTGTAGATTCCCTCTCATTCTCTATAGGACTTTCTCTAACTGCCAATCTGCTGTCATCAAGGCAGATTTCATTCCTGCCTTTGTAACCCACTTCAACCTCAGTGTGCTGGCTCTGACTGAGACCTGGATCCATACTGAGAACACTGCCACACCCGCTGCCCTAGCCTCCAACTTATCCCATACCTCACGTCCCAACAGACGAGGGGGTGGTATAGGTTTGCTTCTCTCCAAAACATGGATATTTACCTGTCTTTCTCCCTCTTGCTCATGCACTTCCTTTGAATTCCTGTTACAGTCACTGACCCTGCCAAAATGCACTTTGTTTACCATCCTCCAGGTCAACTGGGGAAGTTCATCGATGAATTTGACACGCTACTGTCCACCATCCCAGAAGATGGAACGCCTCTTCTGGGCCTTGGTGATTTCAACATTCATCTAGACAAGCCACATGCAGCTGACTTTCTTGCTCTCCTTCCCACATTTGACCTCAAGCAGTTCACCACACCATAAATCCGGCAAACAGCTCAACCTCATCCTCACATGTAATTGCACCACACACAGTCTTCTCATTACTCCTCTCCACACCTCTGACCATTTCTTTATCCAGTTCTCCATTTCTCTCCCCTCACCCCCTTCACTGTCTCCACTCTCCATCTCTTTTCGTCACAATCTTAGCTCCCTTTCCCCCTCACATTTCTCCTCCGTTGTCACAACCTTACTTCCCTCTGATAGCCACCTCTCCTCACTTGACTTAAACACTGCAACTGACATGCTATGTTCCACCCTAACATCTTCTCTTGACAGCATTTGTCCCCTAACCTCCAGACCTGCACGCACATCACTCTCTAGCCCTTGGCTCTCAGAAGCTCTGCGTAACACCCGGGCCAAACTAAGAGCATCTGAAAGGAAATGGCGTAAATCTAGCAACCCAACTGACCTAACCAATTACCAAACACTTCTCTCCTCTTTTTCCAATAGCATCTCCATTGCTAAAGCCACATACTACCAAGAGAAGATAGACAGTTCTCCCAACACCCGCACTCTCTTCAAAACCTTTTGCTCTTTTCTCTGTCCCCCTACCTCTCTCACTGCAGATGACTTTGACATTTTCTTTTCCAACAAGGTTACATCAATCAGGAACCAGTTCTCAACCCCAGACATGCATAGACTGGCGCCTCCTTCATGTAACTCCCAACTGACTTCCTTCTCTCCCCTCTCAGAGACTGAGGTCTCTAAACTCCTCCTCTCTAGCCGTCCCACAACCTGTATTCTTGACCCTATCCCTTCTCACCTTCTTCAGTCCATCTCTCCCACACATCTTGAACACATCCCTCTCTACTGGCACATACCCTACCTCATTTAAGCAGGCCCGGATTTCCCCACTGCTTAAAAAACCATCACTTAATCCTGCTGTAGTTGACAACTACAGACCTGTTTCTCTCCTCCCTTTTCTTTCCAAAACTCTTGAAAGAGCCGTTTTTAATAAACTCTCCAATTTTCTCAAACAGAACAACCTCCTGGATGCCAAGCAGTCTGACTTCAAGAGCAATCACTCCATGGAGACTGCTCTTCTTTCGGTCCACGAAGCCTTACGACTAGCAAGAGCAACCTCTAGATCATCTGTCCTCATCCTACTTGACCTCTCTGCTGCTTTCGACACTGTGAACCACCAGATCCTCCTGTCAACTCTCTCTAGCCTGGGCATCACTGGAACGGTTCTGCGCTGGGTGGAATCTTATCTCTCTGACAGATCCTTCAAGGTATCATGGAGGGGAGGTATTTCTGAAACTCAGCAACTCAGCAACTCACAACTGGTGTTCCACAGGGGTCGGTTCTGGGTCCTCTCCTCTTTTCCATCTACACTACCTCTCTAGGGCAGGTGATCGAGTCTCATGGCTTCTCATATCATTGCTATTCTGATGACACCCAGATCTATTTGTCCTTCCAGCCTGACAATCCAGTCTCTGCACGCATCTCTGCTTGCCTGCCGGACATCTCGGTCTGGATGAGGGAACACCACCTTAAGCTTAACCTGGCAAAATCTGAGCTTCCCATCATCCCAGCCTGTCCCTCAATCAACCACAACCTCATTGTACAGCTCACCTCAACCACACTCAAGCCAACCAGGAAGGCCAGGAACCTTGGGGTGATTCTTGATGACGGCTTGACCTTTACAGACTGCATCTCAACAACTGCACAGTCCTGTATGTTCATCCTGTACAACATCAAGAAAATCAGATCCTACCTCACCGAACAGGCTACACAGACTAGTCCAGGCTCTTGTTATCTCAAAACTGGACTACTGCAACTCACTACTCTCGGGCCTCCCAGCCAGCTCCACCAAACCCCTTCAGATGATTCAGAATGCTACAGCATGCCTCATCTTCAACCAACCCAAGAGAACCCAAGTCACACCCGTCTTCATCTCCCTCCACTGGCTTCCTGTAGCCAGCCACATCAAATTCAAGGTCTTGATTCTCACCTACAAGACCTTGTCTGGAACAGCACCCTCCTACCTCAACTCTCTCCTGACAGCTTACGTTTCCTCACGCAATCTGCAATCGATTAGCAACCGACGTTCAGAAGTAGCTCCTACTCAGCATGGCTCAAGGTCCCTTTCAAGAACCTTCAAACTAACTGTTCCTCAGTGGTGGAATGAACTTCCAACCTCAATCCGGACCACAGAATCTGTCAAAATCTTCAAAAAACAGCTAAAGACCCACCTCTTCCGTGAACACACAACCAACTCATTAAAAAAAAAAAAAAACTGCACTTACACCTCTACTCTGCGCACTTTGCTTCTTCTGGAACTCAATTAATGGATCTTGTATGGTAGCACTACAAATGTACCCATATGAAAACAGTGTAGCAGTGTATTTGTAGTGTAGTCAAAAGTAAGGTCAAGGGAGGGGGTAGCTAAGTGTCGTACAGGCTGATGGCTGTCGGCACAAAGGAACATCTGAAGCCAGGTACACAATATGGCACTGCACAACTTTCCTTTTCTGACACCTGCTTATCACTGAGAAGAAGAGAGCCAGTATTTACGTCTTTGCAAAAGCCGTTCACACATTTTGCGAACTGGCTAAAGCACGTCAATATGTTGGTCAATATGTTAAAACAACGATGCAATAATGGGGCACTTAGCTATTTCAATAAGAGGTTAAGAATACTTATATGCATATATATATATGCCAGGTGCAAAATAAAGGCAATAGACTATCAATCAGTGGATTATCATTTGCATATTTCCAGGGAAGAGACAAAGAAAAACAATGCTTTTTAATATAGAAAGAATTAAATTATTACACTGAAAAAAATTTAATAGATCACTTAGAATATACAGTGGGGGAAAAAAAAAGTAATGGATGCATCACTTTTTCAGTAAATATATTTCCAGTGAGGCTCTTCACATGAAATTTTCAACAGAAAAAGTAGAAAAAAATTAGAAGCAGTGGGAAATGTTTTGGTAAACAAAATAAAAACTGAAGTCAAAGATACCACCTTTGTGGCAATACTTTACACAAGAAAGATTTGTGGGGTTTCTGATGTGAGCACTGACCAATCAGCCGTTGCCTTAGCAGAACATATTTTTGCTGCCATAGCAGGGATGGGATGAAGTTCCGAGCTTGTCTGCCAAACATATGATGGCGCAGAAGTCACATCCGGTGAACTAAATGGCTTGCAGGCAAAAGTTCAGGAACAACGCCCCTGTGCAAGTTTTGTGCATTGCTGTGGTCATGTTCTCAATTTTGTGCTTTCACAAGCTTGCAGCACTCTGAAAGGTGCAAGGTGCCCCCCCCCAATTTGAACGACCTAGCCTCCAAAGTGCACTCAGGCCTTGGATAACATCATGAAGAGGCGATTTCCCAAAGCTGCACCTACACGATAGAACTATACATCTCGTTTTTTCAACACTGCCAAAGAGAAACACGAATCCTTGATAGAGCTCTTTGACAACATAGTGCAACAACGACACATTGGACTGGGATGAAAAATACATTCGGTCAGCTGGGGATTTTCAAGATCCCAAATTTATTATTCTTTTGGAGCTTTTCTGATGTTTTTTCCCCCCTCATACAGGGGGAAATGAAGAAAACAGCTGAGCACTTGCAAAACCAACAAGGAGCATCTTGACTCTACAAAGAGGAACAAAGGTGCTGACAAAAAGGAACAATATCAACATCTTTTTAATTTTAGACACCATTGATTTACATATGAAGAGGATTTCCTCCCTTGAAAAATTGGACTTTTCTAAATTTGTGGAGTATGATAAGACCTTTCCAGACACTGCATTCATCTCTTTGAAAGAAACATATGCATGTTTTTTCTATGATGTCCTTTTGCGCCGCAAGCTGAAAGTATTATATTCATCTCCTGAACTTGCAAAGATAAACGTCTCCAAGTTGACATTGTTCATGCGCTCCACTGGCCTGTGTAGTGGCACGGCCAAACTGTACAAACTATGTGAGCTGTTTTGAACAGTGCCATCCACTACTGCATCAATAGAGAGAACATGTTCTGCTTTGAAAAGGATCAAGACTTTCCAACGCAATGCTACTGGACGACAGCGCTTGAGTTGCCTTGCTCTGATGTCCATTGAAAAGCGGATGCTGCACCAACTGAAGAAATCGGACAGCTTCTTTGAAAAGGTTATAGATGAGTTCACAAAGAAGGATTGGAGAATGAATTATGTACAAATAACGTAGGAAAATACTTTTAAATTGACGCCTGCCATGGTGTTTCTTATTTGGCGTTTCTGATTTTGAGTGTGTCCTAAACTGGTGCCATACCATTTATCTACTGTGTTTAGTTATGTCATGTGAAAAATGGGGTGGGTTGCGTCACAGCATACCCGGTATAGAAAATATCTATGAAGTGTAATCAAAATGTATAACTAACTTTGTGCTTTGTGTTTGTCTAAAGCAAATTCACTCTATGGTAGTAAATTAAGAACTTGTGTTTGTCTAAACGCAGCTTCACTCTGTGGCAATAAATTAGACACATTCCAGAACTGGGTTTCTGAACTAAGCCCCCTAAGCTTGCAAATCAGTGACAAAAGAAGAGAAGAGTTCAAGGGAAAAGTACCAAGATGAGGCTATAGGGTGAAGTACGTGACATAGTAAAAAACCCAGGTCTGGTAAAACTTTTAAAAGGACATGTGCCACAAAGATAAGGTATCATATGGATGTGAATAATTAGTTAAGGCAATGGTGATTGGTCTATTCTAGAAAGAAAAGTTGGATGTCACACCTAGGAGTAATTTTATTGCATCAGGGAGGTATGTAAAAGACATGCTTGTGTATGTACAATTCGGACTCTCTGCAGACAGTCACACTTTGTTTGTTTTCAATCAAGTTTATTTACTTTTTGACATCTACTAAACTCTCTGTCTCTGAAGTTTTTGACTTAGGCTAAAAAGGTTGATTTTATTCACAACACCGGTTATAGAGGTCACCACTGATACACACACACACAGTATAGTCTCGTGTCAAAAACAAACACCACAAGGCATCAGTGATCAATTTATACTATTTTCCAATTTAGTGGTATTTAAATAAAGATGGAATGAGTTGTCAGAGGCTTAGTGGTGGTGGCTCTGAAGTCATGCGACCATGATGTAGTTTGTTTATAGCCTACATTTAGCCTTTTACTATTGCTGATTGTATTTAGGCTTCAAACATCAAGTAAATTGTGTTAATTTGTGAAGATTATCTTGAACAATAAATAAGTAAACTTTTGCTGGTCACAGAGCATATTTTCTTTATTAAACCAAAAGCCAATGCAAAACACCCCCCCGGAACCAGGGTGATGCTAACTTTCGGGTTCGCCTTCAAAAATGTGTCCTGCCAGCAGCACTCTATTAAATACAATGTATTAGTTTCATTTTTGTATTTTTCTTTTATTTCAGTTTATTTATTTTTGCAGTATAACGATTGTAACAATGGGTACATTTTCTAAATCCTCTGTATATATTTGTTTGTGAATGTTGTTCTGCAAGAAAAATAAAACTATTAAATACATCATATACCCTACCATTCTGAATGTATACAACTAGCTATGATAATACAACTGGCCCTGTAGTAACAACAAGCCACAATAAATGAAATACAACTAAAACTATTTTATACTACTACATGTGTCTTTAGGTATAGGCACCAATAACGGGATCCCGATTAGCGAAGGGCTAATTTGTGCTATCCAACATTCAGTGGAGTCAGCTAGCTTAGCTGTTGTAGCTAGCTAGCGCTTAGCACAGTTTCTGTACTAGTTAACTTATAAATGCACATTTGTACACAAATTGCAAAGACACCGTGTAGCTAAGTGTTTACATCAGAGTGTCTAATGGACTGAATGAGACCTATTATTTTTATTAACTACCATTTACTCTCCGTGCTCCCACACTCCAAGAGCGTTAGCATTGCTACAAACAAAGCATGTAAATGCTAACCTTTAACTCGCAATTCTCTGAAAATAAACATAGCAAGTCACAATTACCTCTTTATTTTTTGCCTCCTTGTCAGAAACAGGCTTCTAAAGGTGTTTATATTCCATAGGTATTTAAGATACATGTGTAGTATCTACCCTTATCTATGTACTATTTTTTTCAGGACTGCTCTGTATGGACTCGGTTGCAGAATAAAAAGCTTGATTATAAATAAATGTGCAAGCAATGTTTTCATAAATGTAAGACACGTGTTTAAGGAAGCGTTTGGGTCCGTTTGTGCATTTTGAAAAATGGGGGGGGGGGGGGGGGGGGGGGTTAATTTATACAATGATCTAGATCAGCCAATTATGTAGCAGTTGCACAATCTATAAAATCCTGCAGATACAAGTCAAGAGCTTCTCTGATCAGTCACTAGGTATTGTGGCTTGGTCGTTTGTGCCAGATGGGCAGGTCTGTATATTTTAGAAACTGCTCATCTTCTGGGGAGCTCTAATTGGCTTGACAAAAAGCACAGAGTTGATGATGGAAATCTGAAGAAAATTACCAGATTGGTTCAAGCTACCAGGAAATAGTTAATTCAAATAATCACCTTCGCAATCACCCTCACATATCATACTGGCCACTCCTTTTCAAAAGTGCGACTAAGGGCTGTACCAAAATCTGGCCTTAAGTATTTTGCCTGGCAGGTGCAAGCAATTTAGGTTAATCAGCCTGGAGAATTCTGGGCAACTGAGTTCTCCTTGACAGCTGCCTGCTGCTGCTCTTACAGACGTCATCATCATATGAAAAAAGTACAATGTAGTAAACAATTAAGAGCAGATAAAGAACTAAATCTTGGTCAAAAACAAATAAGCATAGTGAACAACTAACATTATTGAATGACTAATCAATAGAATGAAAGAAGAAGTACTTCATTGAGATTATCATATGATCAAAGTATAATGTATTAAACAGATAACAGCAGATACTACACTAAAGCTTAGTCAGTAAACATAGTAAATACCAGAGTTGGGGTACTCAATCCAGGACTCAGACTCAAGTCATGCATTCGGGGTAATTTGTACTTGAGCTGGACACCGACTCGGACATTTTGGACTGTGAAATTTTTCTGAGTACAGTCGAGTCCATGTCATGTGCAACATGAAAATAAAGATAAAAAAAAATTACAGCATAAAATTAAGAAGGCAAGAAATTAAGGAACGTCTCTCTGCCTGACCCGGGGGCTTTCTGTTTGCACGCACTTGAAACTCGTGCACAGAAAGCCGCCTCATCCTGCGAGTACCGAATTGAGTTCTCTTTAGCGGTTTCTTATGCTTGGACGGTCAAATAAATACACACACATCATGCAGGTCTGGCTGAGTTTTCATGCAAACACTGTCAGTTATGTCTTAAGTGAATGTAAACAGTGGGGGGGGGGGGGGGGGTCGGTGGTTTGTATTGGATATTGGATCTGTGCATTAGGTTACAAGAACAGAGCTGTGTTCAGAAATGAGTTTGTTGTCATTCATAGACAGATTAAAATCAGTAATAAAGCATGCAGCTTGTTACGATGACATACTGCTAAATGTAACTACTCTGTACTCTTTCTCAGCCTATGTAACTGTGGGGGAGAGGCATCAAATAATTGAAATGTCAAATCGAACTGGACGACACAGTATAGTTTGATAGAAATACTCGAGAACTTTTCCCACCCTCAGTGTGAAATTACACTATGAGAATTAAGACAAAAACCATCAGACCTTAAAAAGTAAAAAGCCCCTTTTTGAGTTTTCCCAGGCCAGCCTCCCATCTCCTCAATTGGTAATTGGCCAAACACTCCTGTTTGCACTAGCTATCAAAGCTATTATAGTTTTGGAGGCCTGGTCCAACTTCATATATAGCACAGATTTCTCTTAATTTATGCACTTTTAAAAAAATAAATAAATAAATAAAAATAAAATAAAAAAAAAAATAATAATAAACCTTTTACTAAGGTTACCTTTTCTGTGGTGAGTTATATTGCTAAGTTCAACTTTTTTGTTGGCTTTGCTGTTGCAAAGCTGTATGTGTTATGCTTTAACAATAACAGTGGAATGGGTTTTACTTTGAACACACCACCAAACATGTCTTTGTTTTTGCATGTCAGGCTTCAGGAGGAGTTTTTTGGAGTAGAGTCTGGTTGCTCAACTCTCTGTAGCTAATCCTTTTACAACTCCCTGCACAAGGTCCTCAAACATGTGTTAACACGCCAGGTTATTGCTTCTTATCATTTTGATTAAGACTATTGTTCAAGTGATGGAGACTATATTCCTTTCAGGGCCGGCCAGTCCAGTGAGGTCCATCATCTTGTTTTGCAAAATGATGATTCCGTCAGGAGTTGAAGAAAGAGACATTGTACTGTTTTGGCAAGTTACTGTTTGGAAATTAAAAATCTGTGCAAGAAATGTCTTAATTCTTTTGGTATGTGGAATGGTAAAAGAAGATTTGTTAATAAATTAAGAAATGCCCCACTGATGACTTGATCTACCCACCAAGGAGTTTTGCCAAAAGGACCCACCCGAGTCCTTTTGAAATTTCCTGGGCATATTGAAGAAGGTGTGGTGCAAATTGGCACATTAAGGGAGACTGCAAAGCCCCTCAGTGCCGACTCTGTGGTTCATCAAACCACCAGACAGGAGTGTGCTCTGTCCCCATGGCCTCCAGTTTGTGAGGAAGCAGAGGGCACCTCTTTAGAGACAGAAGTCATTTGCCAATTAATTCAAGGATGGAAAAGACATTGGGGGGCTCCTACATCAAAACACCACCCTTCAGTTATATCAGCAAAGGAAAACAGACCTCCCACTGATGAAGTACAGGTGCCAGGTATCTCAGACACACCAGAGGCAGCAGATAAACCTTCTATTCACACAGCAACAATATCAGGAACAGAAGAAGGGCCTACAGGTAAGCCTGCTTCACAGTTCAGGATCTCCAAGGTGGGCCTCCACTTGGAAGATTGTGCCAAGCATGAGAACTTAAATGAGGCTGCTTCAAAGGACAAGGATGTAACCAGACTGCCATGCTTACACAGTCCCATAATAACCTCAGAGTGATAGCCTCAGAAATCTGCATGCCTGCAGTTCAAGAGCCTGACAGTGCAGCAAATGCTAAGCATGTCAGGCAGATGGTCTTGGCAGAGGAAAATAAATTCCTTCAACCTGAATTACCTTCCACAATCCTATTTGGGAGTCAGGGGGTATGTCAGTGGGAATAGAGACTGTTTCACTGTTAATGACAGCAGATATGCAATCTCCTGTAGACAGGTCAGACAGTCCTTTTCCAGGAGAGGTGGAAACTGCAGCGTAAGCAGCAGTAGCTCAAAAATGCCCAGTGGACATTCACTGATCACTATCCTCCCCAGAGAATGGACAGTGAAAATGCCCAAATTGGGCCCAAAGTGTCAATATTTTGTGTGGCCACCATTATTTTCCAACACTGCCTTCACCCTCTGGGGCATGGAGTTCACCAGAGCTTCACAAAGTGGTCGTCTTGGAGGTGTGTTTGGGGTCTTTATCATGCTGGAATACTGCATACTGGTCATGTTCTGCATCAGTATGTCACAGTACATATTGGCATTCATGGTTCCCTCAATGAACTGTAGCTCCCCAGTGCCGGCAGCACTCATGCAGCCTCAGACCATAACACTCCCACCACCATGCTTGACTGTAGGCAAGACACACTTGTCTTTGTACTCCTCACCTGGTTGCCACCACACACGCTTGACACCATCTGAACTAAATAAGTTTATCTTGGTCTCAGAAGACCATAGGACATGGTTCCAGTAATGCATGTCCTTAGTCTTCTTGTCTTCAGCAAACTGTTTCGGGCTTCCTTGTGCATCATCTTTAGAAGAGGTTTCCTTCTGGTACGACAGCCATGCAGACCAATTTGATGCAGTGTGCGGCGTATGGTCTGAGCACTGACAGGCTGAGCCCCCACCCCTTCAACCTCTGCAGCAATGCTGGCAGCACTCATACATCTATTTCCCAAAGACAAGCTCTGGATATGACGCTGAGCACGTGCACTCAACTTCTTTGGTCGACCATGGCGAGGCCTGTTCTGAGTGGAACCTGTCATGTTAAACCACTGTATTGTCTTGGCCACCATGCTGCAGCTCATTGTCAGGGTCTTGGCAATCTTCGTATAGCTTAGGCCATCTTTATGTAGAGCAACAATACTTTTTTTCAAATCCTCAGAGAGTTCTTTGCCATGAGGTGCCATGTTGAACTTCCAGTGACCAGTATGAGGGAGTGTGAGAGCGATGACATGGTTTGATGGATGATGGTTTGGGGTTGCTATGCTGCATGCAAGAAAACCTTCAAACATTCTTCAACTGAAAGAATATTGCATGGAATAGTGGTAAAATATTCCATCAAGCTGATGTGTGAGAGACTGGTGGCCAATTATACAAAATTCCTGCAAGAAGTTATTTCTGCTAAAGGGGACAATACTAATTTCTGAGGCCAAGGGTGTACTTACTTTTTCCACAGAAGAATATCATAACTATTTATATTTCTGTTGAATAAATGATTGAAAAGGCTATTTTTCATTGTGGTTTTGTTCAAGTATATCAACTTCATTAATAGGCACTGTTTCAAAGATAATCAAATGTTTGCTTGTCCAAATATGTCAAAATATTGCCAGCAATTTCCATGGGGTGTACTTATTTTTTCACATGACTGTAAATGCTGATGGTCTGGGGAACATTCAGGGGTAAAAGACTCATCTCTCCATACCTGTTGGTAGGGTGGGATGAGGAATTTAGGAAAGCAACATTGGGAACAATAGAGCAAAATGAGTCAGAAATGGAGTTAAAAGACAATTAACTTGTGCTGAATGTATATTTATTTGTTACACATCTATCAGTGTATATGCGTATGAATATTTATGTACATATGTGTGCATACACATCCATAACTACAGTGGTGCTTGAAAGAATTTTCTATATATCTGCATAAATATGAACTAAAACATCAGATTTTCACACAAGTCCTAAAAGTAGACAAAGAGAACAAATGAGACAAAAATATTATACTTGATCATTTATTTATTGAGGAAAATGATCCAATATTACATATGTGACTGGCAAAACTATGTGAACCTCTTGGGTTAGCAGTTAATTTGAAGGTGAAATTAGAGTCACATGTTTTCAATCAATGGAATGACAATCAGGTGTGAGTGAGCACCCTGTTTTATGTAAAGAAAAGGGATCTATAGGAATCTAACGTGTGGGAGCGATGTTTGTGGAAGTGCATGAACAAAGGATATTTCTGAGGATCTCAGAAAAAGGTTGTTGCTGCTCATCAGGCTGGAAAAGTTGCAAAACCATCTCTAAAGATTTCGGACTACACCAATCCACAGACAAACAGATTATGTACAAATAGAGGAAAGTCAAGGCCATTGTTCCTCTCTAGGAGTGGGGGCCAACAAAGATCACTCCAAGAGAAAGAATTGTAGTAGTCTGCAAGGTCACAAAAGAACCCAACTAAAGGTCTCTCTCACATTGGCTAATTTTAATGTTCATAAGATAAGATACAATAAACTTTATTGATCCTACATTGGGGAAATTGCCAGAAATGTATACATCTACACCCTGGATTCTCACTGGCATAGACTGGGGTGGCCTCCTGCGGAGGTCAACTACCATCTCCTTTGTCTTGCTGGCATTGAGGCAGAGGTGCTTTAATTCACACCAGTTGACAAAGTCAGCGATGACCTACCAGGATTCCTGATCGTTTTCCTCTGATACTTGTCCAACATTGACTATCATCATAGAACATCTGCATGTGGCAACTGCTAGTGTTATGCCTGAAGTCCGCTCTGTATAGGGTGACGAGAAAGGGAGCGAGCACTGTACCCTGAGGTGCTCCCGTGCTGCTAACCACCACATCAGACATACAGTCCTGGAGCCATAAATACTGTGAGATAGTTGATGATCCATGCAGCCAGATGGCAGTTAACTCCAGCTCTCAAAAGCTTCCCCCTAAGTAGTGATGGCTGAATTGTATTGAAAGCACTGGAGAAAAAACCCTGATCCTCACAATGCTCCTGGTATTCTCTGGATGTAGAAGTGATCTGTGCATCATATAAATAATGGCATCATCAACCCCAATGCCTGATTGGTAAGGGAACTGTAGTGGGTCTAGCTCTGAGCTCACTAGGGTCCACAGGAAATAAATAAATAAATAAATAAATAAATAAATAAATGTTCAAGTTGAGCAATTGTACAAAATGGAACAGGGGTCAATCGTAAAAGGTTTCAGATGTACTTAATGGAAAAAGGGAGGGGGCCTAATAGTTTTTTTTAAAATACAAAATAGGGTTAGAAGAAGGAGAAAAAAAGTAGGGGAAAAAAACAAAGTCATGGTACTTAAAATAATAATAATAATAATTATACAAAATGGAACAGGTGTCAGTCGGAAAGGTTTCAGATGTACTTAATGAAAAAGGGAGGGAACTTTTAATACAAACTATAGCCCACATCTAGCTCTAGACCACTCCTACATCTGTAGCTATCAAGGCTATGCAGGTGTAAGGGGCCGGCGCAAGCCAACCTACCCTAGACCGGCTTTGTAGGCCTCCAATGGAGTTTCGGAGGCCTGGGCTGACTTCACTTATAGCTCTGGTTTCTTTTCGTTCACGCATAAATTTTTCGCCTTTTACTAAAGGTTTCCGTGGAGAGGAACGTTGACGAATTCAGTTGGTATTTTTGTGGGCTTCGCTGTGGCAAAGCTGTATTTGTTTTACAGTTTAATGTAAGAGAGGGAAGAAGTTTGGCTTTGGCATGCAAGGTCGGTTGATCGTCTGGCAAAGAAAATATTCTGGCAAAGGCCATCACTTTGAGGGTGGGAAAAGTGATGAGTCTCATTATCCACCCGGACCAGACATGCGGTGTGCAGGGTCGGACGTGTGCCCTAAATTTATGCCTAATACGAGATGTCTTAACTAAGGCAAAGGAGCAAAGCCGGCCCTTGGCCTTGCTGAGCATAGACCAGGAAAAGGCATTTGACCGGGTTAGCCATGCTTTCCTTTTTGCTGTGATCAAGAGGTTGAGTTTTGGGCCAAGGTTTATAAGGGTGGTGAAGCTGTTGTATGAGGAGGTGGGTTTGCATCAACATCTTTCTGTTGAGGCCGGTGAGGCAGGCGGGTGGGGTGAGACAAGGGTGTCCGCTCTCCCCGCTGCTATACATGTTGGCAATTGAGCCGCTAGTGGCTAGCCTGCAAGCAGACCAAAGACCGGCAGGGTTCCATGTCCCTGGGGGGGGGATGCAGAGCCTTAGTCTCGGTTTACGCGGATGACCTGACTCTCTTTATAACAAATGAGGAGTTCCACAGGGCCAGGCCTCAAGCGCTTTGGTGAACTCTGAGAAGTCCAGGGTTATGTCATGCAGATCCTGTCAGGGTACATCAAGTGCTTGTTGTGGCTACCCAGTATGCCCGGATGGAATAAAGATCTTAGGCATTAATTTCTTCCATTCAGCCAGCGGCACCAGGAATCAGGCCAGTGTGCTGAAGGTACAGCAGCGCCTTGCCCTATGGGAAACCAGAAGGCTGTCAATCAACGGCTGAACTCTTGTAATAAAAATGGACATCTTGTACAGGCTGATCCATATAGCCAATGTTTTTCCATGCCCACTTGTTGGGGGGGCAGGTTAGAAAGATCAGTCTTTCATTTTATCTGGGGAGGGAGGACAGAGCTGGTGCAGAGAGCTGTTATGTACCTTGGGCCACCTCCCTGTAAGTGAATGCCTGTATTGCTTTGGGAGTGTTAGGACACGAAGAGACGGTGGAGCATGAATTTTGGAAATGTCCCTGCATACAAGTATTTTGAGGACTAGTGAAGGAGTGGTGGAGAAACTTCCCCAACGTCCCCTTGAATGATAACCTGGTAAGGTTTGGGGAGGGATTGGAAGCCTTGGACCCAGGGCAATGCAAGATTGCGTGGTTAGTTGTCTCAGAGGGGAAAGTGTTTGTGAGCACAGAAGCCAAGGCTGGTGCTGGGCTCCATTTTCTGCAGCTTCCTAGGCAGAATAAGATGGATAGGGGAGAGACAGGAAGCTTGGCGACTGTACAGGGAGGTGTGGAGGAGCTAGTCGGGGGTTCCCAGGACGGGGATGGGGTACGTCGGGCTTATGGTCCCTGTTGGCCACCCTGGTTTCAGGCTTTGGTGCAGAGAAGGAGGGACCCTCACGCCAAATGCAGTCTAGGCAGGGGTTTTGAAGGGAATGGAGGGGAAGGGACATGGGGATGAGTAGGGAAAGGTTAGGCAAGCATTTGCATATGACAAAAGAAAGGGATTTCTTCCTCATGGGAAAAGGTAGCTTTCACTATAAGAGGGGTTCGAAAGTGTATATTTCAGGTGACAGTATTGCCATTCTTAAATAACAGTATTTGGGTTTATTGCAGAAAACTGGGTTTTCTTTCACGTTTTTTTCAACTAATAACGGAACAGGGTTCAATCGCAAGGGTTTCAGATATACTTAATGGGAAAAGGGAGGGGACCGATTTCGAACCTATATACCAGCCCACATCCAACTCTAGACCAATCCTACATCTGTAGCCATCAAGGCTGTGCAGGTGTAAGGGGCCGGCGCAAGCCAACCTACCCTAGACCGGATTTCTAGGCCTCCGATGGAGTTCCGGAGGCCTGGACTGACTTCCTGTATAGCTCGGGTTTCACTTCATTCACGCATAAGTCTTTCGCCTTTTACTAAAGATTTCCGTGGAGAGGAACGTTGACAAGTTCAGCTTATTTTTGTGGGCTTTGTTGTGGCAAGGCTGTATTTGTTTTACAGTTTAATGTAAGAGAGGGAAGAAGTTTGGGATGCAAGGTCGGTTGGGCGTGGTGCCTAGTTGCTCAATCCTCTCTGCGCAAGGTCTTCAAGCGCGTGGTCAGGCATGTCGTCCAGGAGTGGAGGCTCTGCCAGCTGGTGCTCGTTAGGCCAGAGGCCATAAAGGGTTATCGCTTCTCGGCCTTTTGGCTAGCATCAAACGGTAGAGACTGCGATTGATTCTTTGGTGGCTGTTCTTCTCAGCTTTTTCGTGGCTTTGAACAAAACCATTCAAAGAGAAAATTTGTGCGGATCCTGTTATTTCTTCAGTGCCGGTTGGTGAAAGGAACAGCAAGCCAGTGGACCTGTAGAAGGGTAAGTACAAATTCATCAATTTATTTTTCTTCTTTTTTCGTTTTCAAAATATTTATTTTGTTTAGGTTTGTTTTATTTATTTATTTATTTATAGGCTAGTGGTGCCTCCAAAATGTCAGCTGCTCGTGCCGGCATGAGGAGGCACCATAGCGTGTGCTTTTTATTTAAAGAGGTGGATGGAAGGCTCCTGGGGATGTCACGCCTTGATTTCTCCAGGAAGCTAATCCAAAAATCTCTGAATTTCAAACCAGAAGAATTGAACTGTCTGGTGACTCTGCCCCTGAATAAAGGTTTTGACGTTAGCTTTCGGACTGCATCTCTGCTTAATGATTTCTGGCATCGGTTTGACTGTTGTAAGGCCCATTTCTCCATGTTCACCGTGGAGAAACTTTCTGATAATTCACTTAAAACGGTGATTGTTAGGATGTTTAATGAAACGGTGACTGGGGATGAAATTTGCGTATGGCTGGGTAGATTTTGCACTGTTCGCGGACAACCAGTCAAAGTGTTGGAACAGAGGCTACATCCATTACCAGGGGATGCCCAAACTCTGCCGCAAGTGTGGTAGAATGGGACATCTAGCCGAGGCCTGCCAGGAAATAATTTGTGGAAAATGTAGAGAAATTGGTCACATTTTTGATGAGTGCACCACTGGCAGACGGTGCAATCTGTGTGGGGAGACAAACCACCTCTACAGAGATTGCCCTAAAAGTTTTGCCAACAAACTGAAGGGCAACAAGATGGCCACCCCACAAACAGAGCAAACAGTGCAAACAATGGAGAAGGAGGCAGGCCCTGTGGTTTTGGCGGGAAAGTCAATTCTGCCATCAGCCTCAGGACTTCAGCAGAAATGAGGAAGTGGGGCGGCCTTAGGGGCGGAGTAAGACAACCACAGGGAGGAAGCCCCCCATCCCCAGAAAAGAAAGGACAGGAAATGGAGGAAGGGGAAGAAGGGACTGCTTCCTCCATGCAGACAGTTTCAGAAATAAAGTTTAGTATCTGGGGAGAGTGGGCCAGACAATCCACTCCCAAATGCTCAGGTGCAGAAAAGACCTGCGGGATCTCCTCTGTTCGTAACAGAGGAGAAAAAACTGAGGGCAGAAAAACGGCGAGACAGTTCTTCCTCGGAAGATCTGAACCGTTTGTGGCCCTCAGAGCCCCCAAATGAGGTTTCCTTCTTTAGCTAAGAACATCATTGCCAAAGGAGCCGCAAGAGGATGTTTCTGCGGCCCGTGAGGTAGCAGACACTTGCCCTCCTGAACCCAGGCCCACTGGGATAAAGGAAGAGCAAGTGTCACAAGAAATAATGTGCCTTTAATATGATTTTAAGTTTGTCTCTGGAAGTTTTTTAACACTGTTTTATACCTTTTTATCCATACTGCTCATGACCCTCACAATCTCAACAATCAATGTGAGAAGTGTGAGGTCCACCCTGAGAGCACAGTGTGTTATTGTTTTTTAAATCTTTTAAGTCAGATGTGATTTTATTGCAAGAGTGTGCTTTGCCCTTCTTTTCTAGTTACAGGAAATGGGAAGACCTGTGGACCCCAGGACCCTCATTGTGGAGTGGTACCAATTTTAATAAATGTGAAGGTGTCGCTATTTTAATAAAAAAAATCCCAATATCTTGGCTAAGGGCAGCACAGTGGTGAGGGATGGGCGGGCACTTTTAGCCAATCTGACCTTTTTTAGATAGGGATTTTACTATTGTTAATGTGTATGGTTTTACGGAAAAAAATGAAAAAGGTATGAACTTTTAGAAGACCTGCAGTCCCACATGCTAGGGAGGGTTCCCCTAATTGGAGTTTAGGAGGTAGGACCCCTAAATACCCCTTCTGCATGGGGTCCTACCAACGAAGCCTAAAGATTTTACCAGACCTAAAAACACTAGTGTCTTTTAATCTGAGCAAAGAACATGATTTTATAAAGAAGTTTTTAAAGAAAAACCTTTTAGAAGGAGCAGATGTCTCTGTTGTAACTAACCACAAGGCTCTTCTTTCTCTTGATCAGGATTGGCAACCAGTGAGTCCAGTCCCCGGCCTCACTCTAAGTGAGGCCAAACAAGTTTGGAGGAATGCCGCCCACCCTGCTCTTCAGAACAGGCACAAGGACTTGTCATGGATGGTGGCCCATGAGATTCTCCCGGTCAGGGCAGTTATGCACTCCCAAGGCATGGGCCCTAATCCTATCTGCCCACTGACCCTGGCCGTTCATAGATGCACCCTCAACTACAAAGGCTACGGCAGCAGCGAGCCGGAGGGTAGAGGATCTCCGCTGGGCACAGCAAGTGACGGGCCATGGCTGGAGAGCAATGTGATGGGCACCTTTGGCAGGGACTTACGCCCGGTCTTGAAAAAGAGAGGACACTTAGTAATTTAGTGGTTTTTGATTTGTCTGTTTTATATATTTATATGGTTATTTATTCATTTTTAACAACGGAAATGATTTTATGGACACTTACATTCATGGGTTTTATGACAACATACACACTTTTTTCTTTTAACAATTTTCAAAAAAACTTTGTTTTATCCAAGTTTATTTATAAATCACAAATGTTGTCTATGGACTGAAGAAAAAAAAATCTGTTTAAATTGTGGATTGCGTGGTTTGTTGTGTCAGAGGGGAAAAGGGCAGTTTGCAGGTGGAGGGGAAAGTGTTTGCGAGCACAGAAGCCAAGACTGGAGCTGGGCTCCATTTTCCACAGCTTCCTAGGCAGAATAAGATGGTTAGGAGAGAGACAGGAAGCTTGGCGACTGTACGGGGAGATGTGGAGGAGCCAGTCGGGGGTTCCCAGGACGGGGATGGGGTAGGTCGTGCTTATGGTCCCTCTTGGCCACCCTGGTTTCAGGCTTTGGTGCAGAGAAGGAGGGACCCTCACGCCAAATGCAGTCTAGGCGTGGTGCCTAGTTGCTCAATCCTCTCTGCGCAAGGTCTTCAAGCGCGTGGTCAGGCATGTCGTCCAGGAGTGGAGGCTCTGCCAGCTGGTGCTCGTTAGGCCAGAGGCCATAACGGGTTATCGCTTCTCGGCCTTTTGGCTAAGATCAATTGGTAGAGACTGCGATCGACTCTTTGGTGGCCGTTGTTCTCAGTCTTTTCGCGGCTTTGGACAGAACCATTCAAAGAGAAAATTTGTGCGGAACCTGTGATTTTCAGATTCGGTTGGCGAATGTAACATCGAGCCAGTGGACCTGGGACAAGGTAAGTACAAATTCATTAATTTATTTATATTTCTTTACTTTTTTTCGTTTTCAAAAATATTTATTTCGTTTAGTTTTATTTGTTTTACTTATTTATTGTAGTTTATTTATTTATTTATTTATTTATTTATTTATTTAGAGGTTAGTGGTGCCTCCAAAATGTCGGCTGCTCGTGCCAGCATGAGGAGGCACCACAGCGTGCGTTCTTTATTTAAAGAGGTGGATGGAAAGCTCCTGGGGATGTCACGCCTTGATTTCTCCAGGAAGCTAATCCAGAAATCTCTTAGCTTTAAACCGGACGAACTGAACTGTCTTGTGACTCTGCCCCTGAATAAAGGATTTGACGTTAGCTTTAGGATTGCATCTCTGCTTAATGATTTCTGGCAACGGTTTGATGGTTGTAAGACCCATTTCTCCATGTTCACCGTGGAGAAACTTTCTGATAATTCACTTAAAACGGTGATTGTTAGGATGTTTAATGAAACGGTGACTGGGGATGACATTTGCGTATGGCTGGGTAGATTTTGCACTGTTCGCGGACAACCAGTCAAAGTGTTGGATGAGGACGGCATCTGGAATTGTTCCTGGCGGATTCCCATTAAACAATGGGAAGATGCTGGGGGCTACCAGGGCCTGAGACATCTGCCTTCCATGATTATGTTGGGAGAGAACAGAGGCTACATTCATTATCAAGGGATGCCCAAACTCTGCCGTAAGTGTGGGAGGATGGGACATCTAGCCGAGGCGTGCCAGGAAATCATTTGTGGAAAATGTAGAGAAATTGGTCACGTTTTTGATGAGTGCACCATTGGCAGACGGTGCAATCTGTGTGGGGAGACAAACCACCTCTACAGAGATTGCCCTAAGAGCTTTGCCAACAAGTTGAAAGGTAACAAGATGGCCGCCCCACAAACGCAACAAACGGAGCAAACAACGGAGAAGGAGGCGGGCCCTGTGGTTTTGGCGGGAGAGCCAGCTCTCCCGTCAGCTTCAGGGCCTGAGCAGATACGGGTAAGTGGGGCGGCCTTAGGGGTGGAGTCAGCAAACCAGAGGGAGGAAGCCCCCCCCTCCCCGCAAAATAAAGTACAGGAAATGGCGGAAGGGGAGGAAGGGACGGCTTCCTCAATGGAGACAGTTTCAGAGTTAAGTGTGGTATCTGGGGAGAGTGGGCCAGACAGTCCCCTCCCGAATGCTCAGGTGCAGAAAAGACCTGCGGGATCTCCTCTGTTGGTAACAGAGGAGAAGAAACTGAGGGCAGAGCATAGGCGGGACAGTTCTTCCTCGGAAGACCTGAACCGCTTGTGGCCCTCAGAGCCCCCCAATGAGGTTGCTTTCTTGCACCCCCAGCTAAGAACATCTTCGCCAAAGGAGCCGCGAGAGGTTGCCTCCGCGGCCCGTGAGGCAGCAGACACTTGCCCTCCTGAACCCAGTCCCACTGGGATAAAGGAAGAGCAAGTGTCACAAGAGATAATATGCCTCTAATTTGTTTTTAACGTTGTCTCTGCATGTTTTTAATACTGTTTTATACCTATTTTTACCATACTGCTCATGGCCCTCACAATCTCTACCATTAATGTGAGAAGTGTGAGGTCCACCCTGAGAGCACAGAGTGTATTATCCCTTTTAAAATCTTTTAAGTCAGATGTGATCTTATTACAAGAGTGTGCTTTGCCCTTTTTATCCAGTTACAGGAAATGGGAAGACATGTGGACACCGGGACCCTCCGTGTGGAGTGGTTCCAATTTTAATAAATGTGATGGTGTCGCCATTTTAATAAAAAATCCCAATATTGTGGTGAAGGGCAGCACAGTGGTGAGGGATGGCCGGGCAATTTTAGCCAATCTGACTTTTTTAGATAGGGATTTTACCATTCTTAATGTGTATGGTTTTACGGAAAAAAATTAACGGTATGAACTTTTAGAAGATCTGCAGTCCCACATGCTAGGGAGGGTCCCCTTAATTGTAGCAGGGGATTTTAATTGTATTTTAACAGCTAAAGACAGGAAAAGGGTAGTGGGGGAGTGCACGGTAGATAAGACATCGGTTTTACTTCAGGGCTTAGTAAAAGATTTTAAACTAGTCGACTGTTTCAAAGCTTTGCATCAAAGAGAGGAGGGCTTCACCTGGTTCAGTGGTGATGGCACCAGAGCCTCTCGGATCGACTATGTTTTTACACGGGACTGCCCGCCGACCGATGCTACACTGACCCCTCTCTTCTTTTCAGACCACATGATGCTGTCCTGCACCCTGTCACTGTCCACTGGTGTGACGGTAGGAGGAGGGCTGTGGAGGCTGAACTGCTCGGTGTTAGAAGATAAAGAAGTAGTCAGAGAGTATAGGGAGCAGTTCAGCCAATGGCAGACCCTCCAGGACTTTTATGAATCACGAGCACAGTGGTGGGAGATGGTAAAAGAAAGGACAAAGAGATTTTTTAAGAATGTAGGAAAGGAAAAGAAAAACAGGGAAAAAAGGTGCATGATGGGACTGCAAAAAAGACTGCAGAGATATTTTAACCTTTTTAACTGTGGGATTGATTTTACTGAAGAGATCAAAGCAGTAAAAGAAGAAATGCGTGTTTTATCGGATATACAAAGCAAGGGGGTCATTTTAAGAAGCAGAGAGAGGGAGATTGAAGAAGGGGAAAAGTGTACAAGATATTTTTTTAAAAAGATTGTTTCAAGGGGAGGTATAATCACTGCAATAAAAGATGGAGGGAGGGAGTTAAAATCAACAGAGGAGATTTTAGGTGGGGTGGAAGAATTTTATACCGACCTGTATAAGAAAAAATCTGTACACAAAGAGACCCTGGAGGAAGTTTTAGCCTTTTTAGACAACAAGGTAAACAGTGAAACAGTGCTTTTATCCCAGGATTTCACGCTTTTAGAAATGCAAAATTCTTTAAAAGGTTTTAAAAAGGGGAAGTCCCCAGGAATGGATGGACTCCCCCTGGAATTTTATCTGACTTTCTGGGACATTTTAGCACATGACTTATTCACTGTTTTTAACGAACTTGAGACCTTGGACAGACTCCCAGACAGCTTTAGAACAGGGATAGTGTCGCTTCTTCACAAGAAAGGCGACAAGACGGACCTAAGGAACTGGAGACCGATCACGCTTTTAAACTTTGATTGTAAACTTTTTAGCAAGATTTTATCAGCACGTATGTCGACCGTTTTAGAGGACGTGATCCACCCAGATCAAGCATGCGCTGTGCCAGGGAGGAAGATCACCGACAGCCTGGTACTGATCAGAGACGTCATCTGTTACGCGAGAGACAGAAACATCCGGCTAGCGGTCCTGAACCTAGACTTCGAAAAAGCATTCGACCGAGTCTCGCACCAGTTCCTGCTACAGGTATTGGACAAAATGGGGTTCCCTGATAGGTTCATAGCCTGGGTGGGATTACTATATAAGGGCATAGTCAGTAGAATGGTGGTTAACGGGCACGTGTCCAAAGCGGTGAATATCCGCAGTGGCGTCCGTCAGGGGTGTCCTTTATCTCCCCTCCTGTATGTGGCTTGCATCGAGCCACTGGCACAGATCTTGAGAAGGGATAAATGGATCAAAGGACTCGAAGTGCCTGGGACGGGTGGACTGACCGCGACGTGCGTTTTATATATGGACGACGTAACCCTTTTAGCCACAGACGTTTTATCCATGCGAAGAGCAATGGACCTGACTGACTGGTACGGTCGGGCCTCGGGCGCCAAGCTGAACAGGAGCAAGTCCGAGGCCCAGCTCTTCGGGCCGTGGGGTGACGTGGACACAGGCGGACTGGAATTGGTTTTTAAAACCGACTTACGGATTTTAGGAGTCAAATTTGACAAAGAGGGTGGAGGACGGGGAAACTGGGCCGACTTGTTAGGGAAAGTCAGGCAGAAACTGGGCTTTTGGGGACTGAGACAGATGACGTTGGAAGGTAAAGTTTTAATTTTTAAAGCAGTAATTTTACCTTTGATGTTACTGGTGTGTTCTGTTTTTAGTCCCCCACGACACTTTCTTTTAGAGCTGGAGAGGGCGGTGTTTTACTTCATCTGGGGGTCCAAGTGGGAGAGAGTGAAGAGGGAGGTCGTGAAGAAGAGACCGGAAAACGGCGGGAAAGGCCTCCCGGACCCCCACCTGTTTTTAGGCAGCCGTTTCACCGCCCTCCACATCGCGTACGCCGTGGCCCCGTCCAGAGAGAGCAAGACAGCGGCCATGACCCGTTTCTGGATGGGGTCGTACCTACGAAGCCTAAAGATTTTACCTGTAGATCTCAAAACGCCTGTGTCTTTTAATTTGACAAAAGAGCATGATTTTATCAAGAAGTTTTTAAAGAAAAATGTTTCAGAAGGAGAAGATGTCTCTGTTTTAACTAACCACAGGTCTCTTCTCTCTCTCATTCAGGATCGGGAACCTGTGAGTCCAGTCCCCGGCCTCGCTCTAAGTGAGGCCAAACAAGTTTGGAGGAACGCCGCCCACCCTGCTCTTCAGAACAGGCACAAGGACCTGTCATGGATGGTGGCCCATGAGATTCTCCCGGTCAGGGCGGTCATGCACTCCCGGGGCATGGGCTCCAACCCCATCTGCCCACGACCCGGATGCAACGCGCCGGAGACCGTGCGACACCTCTTATGGGAGTGCGGCGCCGCGCGGGACCAGTGGACCACGACCGGCCCCCTGTATTTCCCGTGCCTGTCGGCAGGTGGGGTCCAGATGGACTACAAGCTCGCCATCCTCGGGGTGGGCCCAGGCTCGAAGGGCCTAACGGCGCAGAGGTTCACCACGCTCTGGCTCACCCTCAACGCCGTGAAGGATGCCATCTGGACCACCAGAAACCTGCTGGTGGGGAAACGCGTGACGGTGCCCCTCCACGCGAGCGAGCAGATGGCGAAGTCCACGCTGCAGGGGTACCGCGCGGTGACATTCGGAGGAGGGGGCCGGGGTTGCACGAGAAAGGTCCCGGCCGCCACCGACCCTGGCCGCTCGTAGATGCGCCCTCACCTGCAAAGGCTACGGGAGCAGCGAGCCGGAGGGTAGAGGATCTCCTCCGGGCACCGGAAGTGACGGGCCTTGGCCGTGGCTGGAGAGCAGTGAGATGGGCTCCCTTGGTAAGGACTCACACCCGATCTTGGAAAAGAGAGGAGGCTTGAGTGGTTTTTTTATTTTGTGTGTTTTATATAAAGATATGTATGTGTTTTTTATAAATCAATTGATTTATTTAACCATATTTAAAAACGAAACGATTTTATGGACACTTTTATTCATGGTTTTTTACACACAATTGATGTATTTATTTATTTTTCCTTTAAACAGTTTTTAAAATAAGAAATTGTTTTATCTAAGTTTAATTATTTATTTATTTAAAACCAATTATCTGTAAACAGAGAAGGAAAAGAAAAAAACTGTGTACACTGTGAATATGAAAAAAAGAAAAAAGTGACAATAAAATTTTTTTCGAAAGAAAAATCTGTTCTTATCAGTTTAATACCTGATACGTCCTCCATTCGAGGACTTTATATTAAACGGATTTTTAGAGCGAGGAGCTGGAAGAGGGGCTTGCTCCGTCCGCTCCACGCATCGACCTGGTATTGCAGTACCTCCAGGAACGGTGCACCTTTTCAAAGGGGTCAAATGAAAGAAGAAGGAAGGAAGGAAGGGAGGAAGGAAATAAATAAATAAATGAATGAATGAATACGTATTCATGTTAAACGATTGGGGGGAAAAAAAAAAGTAGGAAAAAAAACAGTGACATATGGTACTTAAAAAAAAAAAAATTTCTTGTATTTAATTGTACAAAATGGAACAGGTGTCAGTCGTAAAGGTTTCAGATGTACTTAATTGGAAAAGGGAGGGGACCTATTAGGTTTTAATACAAACCACAGCCCACATCCAGCTCTAGACCAATCCTACATCTGTAGCTATCAAGGCTGTGCAGGTGTAAGGGGCCGGCGCAAGCCAACCTACCCTAGACCGGATTTCTAGGCCTCCGATGGAGTTTCGGAGGCCTGGACTGACTTCCTGTATAGCTCGGGTTTCTCTTCATTCACGCATAAATCTTTCGCCTTTTACTAAAGATTTCCGTGGAGAGGAACGTTGACGAGTTCAACTTATTTTTGTGAGCTTTGCTGAGGCAAAGCTGTATTTGTTTCACAGTTTAACGTAAGAGAGGGAAGAAGTTTGGCTTTGGGATGCAAGGTCGGTTGGGCGTGGTGCCTAGTTGCTCAATCCTCTCTGCGCAAGGTCTTCAAGCGCGTGGTCAGGCATGTCGTCCAGGAGTGGAGGCTCTGCCAGCTGGTGCTCGTTAGGCCAGAGGCCATAACGGGTTATCGCTTCTCGGCCTTTTGGCTAAGATCAATCGGGTGAGACAGCGATCGGCTCTTTGGTGGCCATTGCGCTCAACCTTTTCGTGGTTTTGGGCAAAACCGTTCAGAGAGGAAATTTGTGCGGACCTTGCGACTTTCAGCTTTCGTTGGCGAATGGAACATCGTGCCTGTGAATCTGCGTTTGGGTAAGTACAAATCCATAAATTTATTTACTTTTTTCTCTTTTTTTCATTTTCAAAATATTTATTTCGTTTAGTCTTGTGTCTGTTTTACTTAATCTATTTATTTATTTATTTATTTATTTATTTATAGGCTAGTGGTGCCTCCAAAATGTCGGCTGCTCGTGCCGGCATGAGGAGGCACCACAGCGTGCGCTTTTTGTTTAAAGAGGTGGATGGAAAGCTCCTGGGGATGTCACGCCTTGATTTCTCCAGGAAGCTAATCCAGAAATCTCTTGGTTTCAAACCTGACGAACTGAACTGTCTCGTGACTCTGCCCCTGAACAAAGGTTTTGATGTTAGTTTTAGGACTGCATCTGTGCTTAATGATTTCTGGCAACGGTTTGATGGTTGTAAGGCCCATTTCTCCATGTTCACCGTGGAGAAACTCTCTGATAATTCACTAAAAACGGTGATTGTTAGGATGTTTAATGAAACGGTGACTGGGGATGACATATGTGTATGGCTGGGTAGATTTTGCACTGTTCGCGGACAACCAGTCAAAGTGTTGGATGAGGACGGCATCTGGAATTGTTCCTGGCGAATTCCCATTAAACAATGGGAAGACGCTGGGGGCTACCAGGGCCTGAGACATCTGCCTTCCATGATTGTGTTGGGAGAGAACAGAGGCTACATCCATTACCAGGGGATGCCCAAACTCTGCCGTAAGTGTGGGAGGATGGGACATCTAGCCGAGGCGTGCCAGGAAATCATTTGTGGAAAATGTAGAGAAATTGGTCACGTTTTTGATGAGTGCACCATTGGCAGACGGTGCAATCTGTGTGGGGAGACAAACCACCTCTACAGAGATTGCCCAAAGAGCTTTGCCAACAAATTGAAAAGCAACAAGATGGCCGCCCCACAAACGCGACAAACCGAGCAAACAACGGAGAAGGAGGCGGGCCCTGTGGTTTTGGCGGGAGAGCCAGCTCTCCCGTCAGCCTCAGGGCCTGAACAGATACGGGTAAGTGGGGCAGCCTCAGGGGCGGAGTCAGACAAGCAGAGGGAGGAAGCCCCCCCCTCCCCGGAAAATAAAAGACAGGAAATGGAGGAAGGGGAGGAAGGGACGGCTTCCTCAATGGAGACAGTTTCAGAGTTAAGTGTGGTATCTGGGGAGAGTGGGCCAGACAGTCCCCTCCCAAATGCTCAGGTGCAGAAAAGACCTGCGGGATCTCCTCTGTTAGTAACAGAGGAGAAGAAACTGAGGGCAGAGCATAGGCGGGACAGTTCTTCCTCGGAAGACCTGAACCGCTTGTGGCCCTCAGAGCCCCCCAATGAGGTTGCTTTCTTGCACCCCCAGCTAAGAACATCTTCGCCAAAGGAGCCGCGAGAGGTTGCCTCCGCGGCCCGTGAGGCAGCAGACACTTGCCCTCCTATACCCAGTCCCACTGGGATAAAGGAAGAGCAAGTGTCACAAGAAATCATATGTCTTTAATTTGTTTTTAACGTTGTCTCTGCATGGTTTTAACACTGTTTCATACCTTTTTTTACCATACTGCTCATGACCCTCACTATCTCAACCATCAATGTGAGAAGTGTGAGGTCCACCCTGAGAGCACAGAGTGTATTATCCCTTTTAAAATCTTTTAAGTCAGATGTGTTTTTATTGCAAGAATGTGCTTTGCCCTTTTTATCTAGTTACAGGAAATGGGAAGACATGTGGACACCGGGACCCTCCGTGTGGAGTGGTTCCAATTTTAATAAATGCGATGGGGTCGCAATCTTAATAAATAATCCCAACATCGTGGTGAAGGGCAGCACAGTGGTGAGAGATGGACGGGCACTCTTAGCTAATCTGACCTTTTTAGATAGGGATTTTACTATTCTTAATGTATATGGTTTTACAGAAAAAAATGAAAGGTATGAACTTTTAGAAGACCTGCAGTCCCACATGCTAGGGAGGGTTCCTTTAATCGTAGCAGGGGATTTTAATTGTATTTTAACAGCTAAAGATAGGAAAAGGGTAGCAGGGGAGTGCGTAGTAGACAAAACATCGGTTTTACTCCAAGGATTAGTCAAAGATTTTAAACTAGTCGACTGTTTTAAAGCGTTGCATCAAAGAGAGGAGGGCTTCACCTGGTTCAGTGGTGATGGCACCAGAGCCTCTCGGATCGACTATGGTTTTTACACGGGACTGCCCGCCGACCGATGCTACACTGACCCCTCTCTTCTTTTCAGACCACATGATGCTGTCCTGCACCCTTTCACTGTCCACTGGTGTGACGGTAGGAGGAGGGCTGTGGAGGCTGAACTGCTCAGTGTTAGAAGACGAGGAAGTAGTCAGAGAGTACAGGGAGCAGTTCAGCCAATGGCAGACCCTCCAGGACTTTTATGAGTCACGAGCACAGTGGTGGGAGATGATAAAGGAAAGGACAAAAAGATTTTTTAAGAAGGTAGGAAAAGAAAAGAAAAACAGGGAAAAAAGATGCATGATGGGACTGCAAAAACGACTGCAGAGATATTTTAACCTTTTTAACTGTGGTATGGATTTTACAGACGAGATCAAAGCAGTAAAAGAAGAAATGCGTGTTTTATCGGATATACAAAGCAGGGGGGTCATTTTAAGAAGCAGAGAGAGGGAGATTGAAGAAGGGGAAAAGTGTACAAGATATTTTTTTTAAAAAGATTGTTTCAAGGGGAGGTATAATCACCGCAATAAAAGATGGAGGGAGGGAGTTAAAGTCAACAGAGGAGATTTTAGGTGGGGTGGAAGAATTTTATACCGACCTGTATAAGGAAAAATCTGTACACAAAGATACCCTGGAGGAAGTTTTAGCCTTTTTAGACAACAAGGTAAACAGTGAAACAGTGCTTTTATCCCAGGATTTCACGCTTTTAGAAATGCAAAATTCTTTAAAAGGTTTTAAAAAGGGGAAGTCCCCAGGAATGGATGGACTCCCCCTGGAATTTTATCTGACTTTCTGGGACATTTTAGCACATGACTTATTCACTGTTTTTAACGAATTTGAGACCTTGGACAGACTCCCAGACAGCTTTAGAACAGGGATAGTGTCGCTTCTTCACAAGAAAGGCGACAAGACGGACCTAAGGAACTGGAGACCGATCACGCTTTTAAACTTTGATTGTAAACTTTTTAGCAAGATTTTATCAGCACGTATGTCGACCGTCTTAGAGGACGTGATCCACCCGGATCAAGCGTGTGCTGTGCCAGGGAGGAAGATCACCGACAGCCTGGTACTGATCAGAGACGTCATCTGTTACGCGAGAGACAGAAACATCCGTCTAGCGGTCCTGAACCTAGATTTTGAAAAAGCATTTGACCGAGTCTCGCATCAGTTCCTGTTTCAGGTACTGGACAAAATGGGGTTCCCTGATAGGTTCATAGCCTGGGTGGGATTACTGTACAAGGGCATAGTAAGTAGAATGTTGGTTAACGGGCACGTGTCCAAGGCGGTGAATATCCGCAGTGGCGTCCGTCAGGGGTGTCCTTTATCTCCCCTCCTGTATGTGGCTTGCATAGAGCCACTGGCACAGATCTTGAGAAGGGATAAATGGGTCAAAGGACTCGAAGTGCCTGGGACGGGTGGACTGACCGCAACATGCGTTTTATATATGGACGACGTAACCCTTTTAGCCACAGACTTTTTATCCATGCGAAGAGCAATGGACCTGACTGACTGGTACGGTCGGGCCTCGGGTGCCAAGCTCAACAGGAGCAAGTCCGAGGCCCAGCTCTTCGGGCCGTGGGGTGACGTGGACATAGGCGGACTGGAATTGGTTTTTAAAAACGACTTACGGATTTTAGGAGTCAAATTTGACAAAGAGGGTGGAGGACGGGCAAACTGGGCCGACTTGTTAGGGAAAGTCAGGCAAAAACTGGGCTTTTGGGGACTAAGACAGATGACTTTTGAAGGTAAAGTTTTAATTTTTAAAGCAGTGATTTTACCTTTAATGTTGCTCGTGTGTTCTGTTTTTAGTCCCCCACGTAATTTTCTCTTAGATCTGGAGAGGGCGGTGTTTTACTTCGTCTGGGGGTCCAAGTGGGAGAGAGTGAAGAGGGAGGTCGTGAAGAAGAGACCGGAAAAAGGCGGGAAAGGCCTCCCGGACCCCCACCTGTTTTTAGGCAGCCGTTTCACCGCCCTCCACATCGCATACGCCGTGGCCCCGTCCAGAGAGAGCAAGACAGCGGCCATGACCCGTTTCTGGATGGGGTCGTACCTACGAAGCCTTAAGATTTTACCAATAGATCTCAAAACGCCTGTGTCTTTTAATCTGACAAAAGAGCATGATTTTATCAAGAAATTTTTAAAGAAAAATGTTTTAGAAGGAGAAGATGTTTCAGTTTTAACTAACCACAGGTCTCTTCTCTCTCTCGTTCAGGATCGGGAACCTGTGAGTCCAGTCCCCGGCCTCGCTCTAAGTGAGGCCAAACAAGTTTGGAGGAACGCCGCCCACCCTGCTCTTCAGAACAGGCACAAGGACCTGTCATGGATGGTGGCCCATGAGATTCTCCCGGTCAGGGCGGTCATGCACTCCCGGGGCATGGGCTCCAACCCCATCTGCCCACGACCCGGATGCAACGCGCCGGAGACCGTGCGACACCTCTTATGGGAGTGCGGCGCCGCGCGGGACCAGTGGACCACGACCGGCCCCCTGTATTTCCCGTGCCTGTCGGCAGGTGGGGTCCAGATGGACTACAAGCTCGCCATCCTCGGGGTGGGCCCAGGCTCGAAGGGCCTAACGGCGCAGAGGTTCACCACGCTCTGGCTCACCCTCAACGCCGTGAAGGATGCCATCTGGACCACCAGAAACCTGCTGGTGGGGAAACGCGTGACGGTGCCCCTCCATGCGAGCGAGCAGATGGCGAAGTCCACGCTGCAGGGGTACCGCGCGGCGACATTCGGAGGAGGGGGCCGGGGTTGCACGAGAAAGGTCCCGGCCGCCACCGACCCTGGCCGCTCGTAGATGCGCCCTCACCTGCAAAGGCTACGGGAGCAGCGAGCCGGAGGGTAGAGGATCTCCTCTGGGCACCGGAAGTGACGGGCCTTGGCCGTGTGCTGGAGAGCAGTGAGATGGGCTCCCTTGGTAAGGACTCACACCCGATCTTGGAAAAGAGAGGAGGCTTGAGTGGTTTTTTATTTTGTGTGTTTTATATAAAGATATGTATGTGCTTTTTTTTAAATCAATTGTTTTATTTAACTATATTTAAACACGAAACGATTTTATGGACACTTTTATTCATGGTTTTTTACACACACAATTTATGTATTTATATTTTTTTCCTTTAAACAGTTTTTAAAATAAGAAATTGTTTTATCTAAGTTTAATTATTTATTTATTTAAAACAAATTGTCTTGTAAACTGAGAAGGAAAAGAAAAGAAAAAACTGTACACTGTGAATATGGAAAAAAGGAAAAAGTGACAATAAAATTTTTTCGAAAGAAAAATCTGTTCTTATCAGTTTAATACCTGATACGTCCTCCATTCGAGGACTTTATATTAAACGGATTTTTAGAGCGAGGAGCTGGAAGAGGGGCTTGCTCCGTCCGCTCCACGCATCGACCTGGTATTGCAGTACCTCCAGGAACGGTGCACCTTTTCAAAGGGGTCAAATGAAAGAAGAAGGAAGGAAGGAAGGAAGGGAGGAAGGAAATAAATAAATAAATAAATGAATGAATGAATGAATGAACGAATGAATGAATACGTATTCATGTTAAACGATTGGGGGGAAAAAAAAAAGTAGGAAAAAAAACAAAGTGACATATGGTACTTAAAAAAAAATAAATAAATAAAAAAATAAAATAATAATTTCTTGTATTTAATTGTACAAAATGGAACAGGTGTCAGTCGTAAAGGTTTCAGATGTACTTAATTGGAAAAGGGAGGGGACCTATTAGGTTTTAATACAAACCACAGCCCACATCCAGCTCTAGACCAATCCTACATCTGTAGCTATCAAGGCTGTGCAGGTGTAAGGGGCCGGCGCAAGCCAACCTACCCTAGACCGGATTTCTAGGCCTCCGATGGAGTTTCGGAGGCCTGGACTGACTTCCTGTATAGCTCGGGTTTCTCTTCATTCACGCATAAATCTTTCGCCTTTTACTAAAGATTTCCGTGGAGAGGAACGTTGACGAGTTCAACTTATTTTTGTGAGCTTTGCTGAGGCAAAGCTGTATTTGTTTCACAGTTTAACGTAAGAGAGGGAAGAAGTTTGGCTTTGGGATGCAAGGTCGGTTGGGCGTGGTGCCTAGTTGCTCAATCCTCTCTGCGCAAGGTCTTCAAGCGCGTGGTCAGGCATGTCGTCCAGGAGTGGAGGCTCTGCCAGCTGGTGCTCGTTAGGCCAGAGGCCATAACGGGTTATCGCTTCTCGGCCTTTTGGCTAAGATCAAGTGGACGAGACTGCGATCGACTCTTTGGCGGCCATTGCGCTCAACCTTTTTGTGGTTTTGGGCAAAACCGTTCAGAGAGGAAATTTGTGCGGACCCTGCGACTTTTCAGCTTCTGTTGGCGAATGGAACATCGTGCCCGGGAATCTGCGTGGAGGTAAGTACAAATTTATTTATTTATTTCTTCTTCCTTTTTTTTCGTTTTGAAAATATTTATTTCGTTTAGTTTTGTGTTTGTTTTACTTATTTATTAGAGCTTATTTATTTATTTATTTATTTATTTATTGGCTAGTGGTGCCTCCAAAATGTCGGCTGCTCGTGCCAGCATGAGGAGGCACCACAGCGTGCGCTTTTTATTTAAAGAAGTGGATGGGAAGCTCCTGGGGAGGTCACGCCTTGACTTCTCCAGGAAGCTAATCCAAAAATCGCTTAGCTTTAAGCCTGATGAACTGAACTGTCTCGTGACTCTGCCCCTAAATAAAGGCTTTGATGTTAGCTTTCGGACTGCATCTTTGTTAAATGATTTCTGGCAACGGTTTGACGGTTGTAAGGCCCATTTCTCCATGTTCACCGTGGAGAAACTTTCTGATAATTCACTTAAAACAGTGATTGTTAGGATGTTCAATGAAACGGTGACTGGAGATGACATTTGTGTATGGCTGGGTAGATTTTGCACTGTTCGCGGGCAACCAGTCAAAGTGTTGGATGAGGACGGCGTCTGGAATTGTTCCTGGCGGATTCCCATTAAACAATGGGAAGACGCTGGGGGCTACCAGGGCCTGAGACACCTGCCTTCCATGATTGTGTTGGGAGAGAACAGAGGCTACATCCATTACCAAGGGATGCCCAAACTCTGCCGTAAGTGTGGGAGAATGGGACATCTCGCCGACGCGTGCCAGGAAATCATTTGTGGAAAATGTAGAGAAATTGGTCACGTTTTTGATGAGTGCACCATTGGCAGACGGTGCAATCTGTGTGGAGAGACAAACCACCTCTACAGAGATTGCCCAAAGAGCTTTGCCAACAAATTGAAAAGCAACAAGATGGCCGCCCCACAAACGCAACAAACCGAGCAAACAACGGAGAAGGAGGCGGGCCCTGTGGTTTTGGCGGGAGAGCCAGCTCTCCCGTCAGCCTCAGGGCCTGAGCAGATACGGGTAAGTGGGGCGGCCTTAGGGGCGGAGTCAGCAAACCAGAGGGAGGAAGCCCCCCCCTCCCCGAAAAATAAAGTACAGGAAATGGCGGAAGGGGAGGAAGGGACAGCTTCCTCCATGGAGACAGTTTCAGAGTTAAGTGTGGTATCTGGGGAGAGTGGGCCAGACAGTCCTCTCCCGAATGCTCAGGTGCAGAAAAGACCTGCGGGATCTCCTCTGTTGGTAACACAGGAGAAGAAACTGAGGGCAGAGCATAGGCGGGACAGTTCTTCCTCGGAAGACCTGAACCGCTTATGGCCCTCAGAGCCCCCCAAATGAGGTTTCTTTCTTGCACCTCCAGCTGAGAACATCGTCGCCAAAGGAGCCGCGAGAGGTGGCCTCCGCGGCCCGTGAGGCAGCAGACACTTGCCCTCCTGGACCCAGTCCCACTGGGATAAAGGAAGAGCAAGTGTCACAAGAAATCATATGCCTTTAATTTGTTTTAACGTTGTCTCTGCATGTTTTTAACACTGTTTTATACCTTTTTACCATACTGCTCATGGCCCTCACAATCTCTACCATCAATGTGAGAAGTGTGAGGTCCACCCTGAGAGCACAGAGTGTATTATCCCGTTTAAAAACTTTTAAGTCAGATGTGATTTTATTACAAGAGTGTGCTTTGCCCTTTTTATGTAATTATAGGAAATGGGAAAACATGTGGACCCTGGGACCCTCCGTGTGGAGTGGTTCCAATTTTAATAAATGTGATGGTGTCGCTATTTTAATAAAAAATCCCAATATTTTGGTGAAGGGCAGTACAGTGGTGAGGGATGGCCGGGCAATTTTAGCCAATCTGACCTTTTTAGATAGGGATTTTACTAAAACCATGTGTATGGTTTTACGGAAAAAAATGAACGGTATGAACTTTTAGAAGACCTGCAGTCCCACATGCTAGGGAGGGCTCCTTTAATCGTAGCAGGGGATTTTAATTGTATTTTAACAGCTAAAGATAGGAAAAGGGTAACAGGGGAGTGCGCAGTCGATAAAACATCGGTTTTACTCCAGGGATTAGTCAAAGATTTTAAACTAGTCGACTGTTTTAAAGCATTGCATCAAAGAGAGGAGGGCTTCACCTGGTTCAGTGGTGATGGCACCAGAGCCTCTCGGATCGACTATGTTTTTACACGGGACTGCCCGCCGACCGATGCTACACTGACCCCTCTCTTCTTTTCTGACCACATGATGCTGTCCTGCACCCTTTCACTGTCCACTGGTGTGACGGTAGGAGGAGGGCTCTGGAGGCTGAACTGCTCGGTGTTAGAAGATAAAGAAGTAGTCAGAGAGTATAGGGAGCAGTTCAGCCAATGGCAGACCCTCCAGGACTTTTATGAGTCACGAGCACAGTGGTGGGAGATGATAAAGGAACGGACAAAAAGATTTTTTAAGAAGGTAGGGAAAGAAAAGAAAAACAGGGAAAAAAGATGCATGATGGGACTGCAAAAACGACTGCAGAGATATTTTAACCTTTTTAACTGTGGTATGGATTTTACAGACGAGATCAAAGCAGTAAAAGAAGAAATGCGTGTTTTATCGGATATACAAAGCAGGGGGGTCATTTTAAGAAGCAGAGAGAGGGAGATTGAAGAAGGGGAAAAGTGTACAAGATATTTTTTTAAAAAGATTGTTTCAAGGGGAGGTATAATCACCGCAATAAAAGATGGAGGGAGGGAGTTAAAGTCAACAGAGGAGATTTTAGGTGGGGTGGAAGAATTTTATACCGACCTGTATAAGGAAAAATCTGTACACAAAGATACCCTGGAGGAAGTTTTAGCCTTTTTAGACAACAAGGTAAACAGTGAAACAGTGCTTTTATCCCAGGATTTCACGCTTTTAGAAATGCAAAATTCTTTAAAAGGTTTTAAAAAGGGGAAGTCCCCAGGAATGGATGGACTCCCCCTGGAATTTTATCTGACATTCTGGGACATTTTAGCACATGACTTATTCACTGTTTTTAACGAATTTGAGACCTTGGACAGACTCCCAGACAGCTTTAGAACAGGGATAGTGTCGCTTCTTCACAAGAAAGGCGACAAGACGGACCTAAGGAACTGGAGACCGATCACGCTTTTAAACTTTGATTGTAAACTTTTTAGCAAGATTTTATCAGCACGTATGTCAACCGTTTTAGAGGACGTGATCCACCCAGATCAAGCATGCGCTGTGCCAGGGAGGAAGATCACCGACAGCCTGGTACTGATCAGAGACGTCATCTGTTACGCGAGAGACAGAAACATCCGGCTAGCAGTCCTGAACCTAGACTTCGAAAAAGCATTCGACCGAGTCTCGCACCAGTTCCTGCTACAGGTATTGGACAAAATGGGGTTCCCTGATAGGTTCATAGCCTGGGTGGGATTACTATATAAGGGCATAGTCAGTAGAATGGTGGTTAACGGGCACGTGTCCAAAGCGGTGAATATCCGCAGTGGCGTCCGTCAGGGGTATCCTTTATCTCCCCTCCTGTATGTGGCTTGCATCGAGCCACTGGCACAGATCTTGAGAAGGGATAAATGGATCAAAGGACTTGAAGTGCCTGGGACGGGTGGACTGACCGCGACGTGCGTTTTATATATGGACGACGTAACCCTTTTAGCCACAGACGTTTTATCCATGCGAAGAGCAATGGACCTGACTGACTGGTACGGTCGGGCCTCGGGCGCCAAGCTGAACAGGAGCAAGTCCGAGGCCCAGCTCTTCGGGCCGTGGGGTGACGTGGACACAGGCGGACTGGAATTGGTTTTTAAAAACGACTTACGGATTTTAGGAGTCAAATTTGACAAAGAGGGTGGAGGACGGGGAAACTGGGCCGACTTGTTAGGGAAAGTCAGGCAGAAACTGGGCTTTTGGGGACTAAGACAGATGACGTTGGAAGGTAAAGTTTTAATTTTTAAAGCAGTAATTTTACCTTTGATGTTACTGGTGTGTTCTGTTTTTAGTCCCCCACGACACTTTCTTTTAGAGCTGGAGAGGGCGGTGTTTTACTTCATCTGGGGGTCCAAGTGGGAGAGAGTGAAGAGGGAGGTCGTGAAGAAGAGACCGGAAAACGGCGGGAAAGGCCTCCCGGACCCCCACCTGTTTTTAGGCAGCCGTTTCACCGCCCTCCACATCGCGTACGCCGTGGCCCCGTCCAGAGAGAGCAAGACAGCGGCCATGACCCGTTTCTGGATGGGGTCGTACCTACGAAGCATAAAGATTTTACCTGTAGACCTCAAAATGCCTGTGTCTTTTAATCTGACAAAAGAACATGATTTTATCAAGAAGTTTTTAAAGAAAAATGTTTTCGAAGGAGAGGTCGTCTCCGTTTTAACTAACCACAGGTCTCTTCTCTCTCTCGTTCAGGATCGGGAACCTGTGAGTCCAGTCCCCGGCCTCGCTCTAAGTGAGGCCAAACAAGTTTGGAGGAACGCCGCCCACCCTGCTCTTCAGAACAGGCACAAGGACCTGTCATGGATGGTGGCCCATGAGATTCTCCCGGTCAGGGCGGTCATGCACTCCCGGGGCATGGGCTCCAACCCCATCTGCCCACGACCCGGATGCAACGCGCCAGAGACCGTGCGACACCTCTTATGGGAGTGCGGCGCCGCGCGGGACCAGTGGACCACGACCGGCCCCCTGTATTTCCCGTGCCTGGCGGCAGGTGGGGTCCAGATGGACTACAAGCTCGCCATCCTCGGGGTGGGCCCAGGCTCGAAGGGCCTAACGGCGCAGAGGTTCACCACGCTCTGGCTCACCCTCAACGCCGTGAAGGATGCCATCTGGACCACCAGAAACCTGCTGGTGGGGAAACGCGTGACGGTGCCCCTCCACGCGAGCGAGCAGATGGCGAAGTCCATGCTGCAGGTGTCAGTCATAAAGGTTTCAGATGTACTTAATTGGAAAAGGGAGGGGACCTGTTAGGTTTTAATACAAACCACAGCCCACATCCAGCTCTAGACCAATCCTACATCTGTAGCTATCAAGGCTGTGCAGGTGTAAGGGGCCGGCGCAAGCCAACCTACCCTAGACCGGATTTGTAGGCCTCCGATGGAGTTTCGGAGGCCTGGACTGACTTCCTGTATAGCTCGGGTTTCTCTTCATTCACGCATAAATCTTTCGCCTTTTACTAAAGATTTCCGTGGAGAGGAACGTTGATGAGTTCAACTTATTTTTGTGAGCTTTGCTGAGGCAAAGCTGTATTTGTTTCACAGTTTAACGTAAGAGAGGGAAGAAGTTTGGCTTTGGGATGCAAGGTCGGTTGGGCGTGGTGCCTAGTTGCTCAATCCTCTCTGCGCAAGGTCTTCAAGCGCGTGGTCAGGCATGTCGTCCAGGAGTGGAGGCTCTGCCAGCTGGTGCTCGTTAGGCCAGAGGCCATAACGGGTTATCGCTTCTCGGCCTTTTGGCTAAGATCAATTGGAGGAGACAGCGATCGACTCTTTGGCGGCCATTGCTCTCAACCTTTTCGTGGTTTTGGGCAAAACCGTTCAGAGAGAAAATTTGTGCGGACCCTGTGACTTTCAGCTTCTGTTGGCAAATGGAACATCGTGCCCGTGAATCTGCGTGTAGGTAAGTACAAATTCATAAATTTATTTATTTATTTCCCTTTTTTCGTTTTCAAAATATTTATTTTGTTTAGTTCTGTATTTGTTTTACTTATTTATTATAGTTTATTTATTTATTTATAGGCTAGTGGTGCCTCCAAAATGTCGGCTGCTCGTGCCGGCATGAGGAGGCACCACAGCGTGCGCTTTTTATTTAAAGAAGTAGATGGGAAGCTCCTGGGGATGTCACGCCTTGACTTCTCCAGGAAGCTAATTCAAAAATCACTTAGCTTTAAACCCGAAGAACTGAACTGTCTCGTGACTCTGCCCCTGAACAAAGGTTTTGACGTAAGTTTCCGGACTGCATCTCTGCTTAATGATTTCTGGCAACGGTTTGATGGTTGTAAGGCCCATTTCTCCATGTTCACCGTGGAGAAACTCTCTGACAATTCACTTAAAACGGTGATTGTTAGGATGTTTAATGAAACGGTGACTGGGGATGACATTTGCGTATGGCTGGGTAGATTTTGCACTGTTCGCGGGCAACCAGTCAAAGTGTTGGATGAGGACGGCATCTGGAATTGTTCCTGGCGAATTCCCATTAAACAATGGGAAGACGCTGGGGGCTACCAGGGCCTGAGACACCTGCCTTCCATGATTGTGTTGGGAGAGAACAGAGGCTACATACATTACCAAGGGATGCCCAAACTCTGCTGTAAGTGTGGGAGAATGGGACATCTCGCCGACGCGTGCCAGGAAATAATATGCGGAAAATGTAGAGAAATTGGTCACGTTTTTGATGAGTGCACCATTGGCAGACGGTGCAATCTGTGTGGGGAGACAAACCACCTCTACAGAGATTGCCCTAAGAGCTTTGCCAACAAGTTGAAAAGTAACAAGATGGCCACCCCACAAACCGAACAAACAGAGCAAACAACAGAGAAGGAGGCGGGCCCTGTGGTTTTGGCGGGAGAGCCAGCTCTCCCGTTAGCCTCAGGGCCTGAGCAGATACGGGTAAGTGGGGCGGCCTCAGGGGCGGAGTCAGACAACCAGAGGGAGGAAGCCCCCCCCTCCCCGGAAAATAAAGGACAGGAAATGGAGGAAGGGGAGGAAGGGACGGCTTCCTCAATGGAGACAGTTTCAGAGTTAAGTGTGGTATCTGGGGAGAGCGGGCCAGACAGTCCCCTCCCAAATGCTCAGGTGCAGAAAAGACCTGCGGGATCTCCTCCATCGTCGCCAAAGGAGCCGCGAGAGGAAGCCTCTGCGGCCCGTAAGGCAGCAGACACTCGCCCTCCTGAACCCAGTCCCACTGGGATAAAGGAAGAGCAAGTGTCACAAGAGACAATATGCCTTTAATTTGTTTTTAACCTCGTCTCTGCATGTTTTTAATACTGTTTTATACCTTCTTAACCATACTGCTCATGCCCCTCACTATCTCAACCATCAATGTGAGAAGTGTGAGGTCCACCCTGAGAGCACAGAGTGTATTGTCCCTTTTAAAATCTTTTAAGTCAGATGTGTTTTTATTGCAAGAATGTGCTTTGCCCTTTTTATCTAGTTACAGGAAATGGGAAGACCTGTGGACCCCGGGACCCTCCGTGTGGAGTGGTTCCAATTTTAATAAATGCGATGGGGTCGCAATCTTAATAAAAAATCCCAATATTGTGGTGAAGGGCAGCACAGTGGTGAGGGATGGCCGGGCAATTTTAGTCAATCTGACCTTTTTAGATAGGGATTTTACTATTCTTAATGTGTATGGTTTTACGGAAAAAAATGAACGGTATGAACTTTTAGAAGACCTGCAGTCCCACATGCTAGGGAGGGTTCCTTTAATTGTAGCAGGGGATTTTAATTGTATTCTAACAGTTAAAGATAGGAAAAGGGTAGCCGGGGAGTGCACGGTAGATAAAACATCGGTGTTACTCCAGGGATTAATAAAAGATTTTAAGCTAGTCGACTGTTTCAAAGCTTTGCATCAAAGAGGAGGGCTTCACCTGGTTCAGTGGTGATGGCACCAGAGCCTCTCGGATCGACTATGTTTTTACAAGGACTGCCCGCCGACCGATGCTACACTGACCCCTCTCTTCTTTTCAGATCACATGATGCTGTCCTGCACCCTTTCACTGTCCACTGGTGTGACGGTAGGAGGAGGGCTCTGGAGGCTGAACTGCTCGGTGTTAGAAGATAAAGAAGTAGTCAGAGAGTATAGGGAGCAGTTCAGCCAATGGCAGACCCTCCAGGACTTTTATGAGTCACGAGCACAGTGGTGGGAGATGGTAAAAGAACGGACAGGGAAATTTTTTAAGAGGGTAGGGAAAGAAAAGAAAAACAGGGGAAAAAGATGCATGATGGGACTGCAAAAAAGACTGCAGAGATATTTTAACCTTTGTAACTGTGGGATTGATTTTACAGATGAGATCAAAGAAGTAAAAGACGAAATGCGTGTTTTATCAGATATACAAAATAAGGGGGTCATTTTAAGAAGCAGAGAGAGAGAGGTTGAAGAAGGAGAAAAAATGTACAAGGTATTTTTTTAAAAAGATTGTTTCAAGGGGTAATGTAATTTCCACAATAAAAAATGGAGGGAGGGAACTAAAAACAACAGATGAGATTTTAGGTGGGGTGGAAAATTTTTATGGCAATCTGTACAGTGAAAAATATATACATAAAGATACCTTGGAGGAAGTTTTAGCCTTTTTAGACAACAAGGTCAACAGTGAAGCAGTGCTTTTATCCCAGGATTTTACGGTTTTAGAAATACAAAATTCTTTAAAAGGTTTTAAAAGGGGGAAGTCCCCAGGAATGGATGGACTCCCCCTAGAATTTTATCTGACTTTTTTGGACGTTTTAGCACACGACTTACTCACTGTTTTTAAAGAATTTGAGACCTTGGACAGACTTCCAGACAGCTTTAGAACAGGGATAGTGTCACTACTATACAAAAAAGGTGACAAGACAGACCTCAGGAACTGGAGACCCATCACGCTTTTAAACTTTGATTGTAAACTTTTTAGCAAGATTTTATCAGTACGTATGTCGACCGTCTTAGAGGACGTGATCCACCCGGATCAAGCGTGTGCTGTACCAGGGAGGAAGATCACCGACAGCCTGGTACTGATCAGAGACGTCATCTGTTACGCGAGAGACAGAAACATCCGGCTAGCGGTCCTGAACCTAGACTTTGAAAAAGCATTCGACCGAGTCTCGCACCAGTTCCTGATTCAGGTATTGGACAAAATGGGGTTCCCTGATAGGTTCATAGCCTGGGTGGGATTACTGTATAAGGGCATAATCAGTAGAATGTTGGTTAACGGGCACGTGTCCAAGGCGGTGAATATCCGCAGTGGCGTCCGTCAGGGGTGTCCTTTATCTCCCCTCCTGTATGTGGCTTGCATCGAGACACTGGCACAGATCTTGAGAAGGGATAAATGGATCAAAGGACTTGAAGTGCCTGGGACGGGTGGACTGACCGCGACGTGCGTTTTATATATGGACGACGTAACCCTTTTAGCCACAGACGTTTTATCCATGCGAAGAGCAATGGACCTGACTGACTGGTACGGTCGGGCCTCGGGCGCCAAGCTCAACAGGAGCAAGTCCGAGGCCCAGCTCTTCGGGCCGTGGGGTAGCGTGGACACAGGCGGACTGGAATTGGTTTTTAAAACCAACTTACGGATTTTAGGAGTAAAATTTGACAAAGAGGGTGGAGGACGTGGAAACTGGGCCGACGTGTTAGGGAAAGTTAGGCAAAAACTGGGCTTTTGGGGACTGAGACAGCTGACCATCAAAGGTAAAGTTTTAATTTTTAAAGCAGTCATTTTACCTTTGATGTTACTTGTGTGTTCTGTTTTTAGTCCCCCAAGAAACTTTCTCTTAGATCTGGAGAGGGCGGTGTTTTACTTCGTCTGGGGGTCCAAGTGGGAGAGAGTGAAGAGGGAGGTCGTGAAGAAGAGACCGGAAAACGGCGGGAAAGGCCTCCCGGACCCCCACCTGTTTTTAGGCAGCCGTTTCACCGCCCTCCACATCGCGTACGCCGTGGCCCCGTCCAGAGAGAGCAAGACAGCGGCCATGACCCGTTTCTGGATGGGGTCGTACCTACGAAGCCTAAAGATTTTACCAGTAGACCTTAAAACACTGGTGTCTTTTAGCCTCAGCAAAGAACACGATTTTATTAAGAAATTTTTAAAGAAAAATCTTTTAGAACGAGAGAATGTCTCCATTTTAACTAACCACAAGTCTCTTATGTCTCTTGTTCAGGATCGGGAACCTGTGAGTCCAGTCCCAGGCCTCACTCTAAGTGAGGCCAAACAAGTTTGGAGGAACGCCGCCCACCCTGCTCTTCAGAACAGGCACAAGGACTTGTCATGGATGGTGGCCCATGAGATTCTCCCGGTCAGGGGGGTCATGCACTCCCGGGGCATGGGCTCCAACCCCATCGGCCCACGACCCGGATGCAACACGCCGGAGACTGTGCGACACCTTATGGGAGTGCGGCGCTGCGCGGGACCAGTGGACCACGACCGGCCCCCTGTATTTCCCGTGCCTGTCAGCAGGTGGGGTCCAGATAGACTACAAGCTCGCCATCCTCGGGGTGGGCCCAGGCTCGAAGGGCCTAACGGCGCAGAGTTTCACCACGCTCTGGCTCACCCTCAATGCCGTGAAGGATGCCATCTGGACCACCAGAAACCTGCTGGTGGGGAAATGCATGACGGTGCCCCTCCACGCGAGCGAGCAGATGGCGAAGTCCACGCTGCAGGGGTACCGCTCGGCAACATTCGGAGGGGGGGGGCTGGGGTTGCAAGAGAAGGGCCCCGGCCGCCACCGACCCTGGCCGTTCGTAGATGCGCCCTCACCTGCAAAGGCTACGGGAGCAGCGAACCAGAGGGTAGAGGATCTCCGCTGGGCACTGGAAGTGATGGGCCTTGGCCGTGGCTGGAGAGCAGTGTGATGGGCTCCTTTGGTAAGGACTCACACCCGATCCTGAAAAAGAGAGGACACTTTAGTGGTTTTTAATTCGTCTGTTTTATATACAGAAATGTATTTGCTTTTGTATTAATCAATTGAACTATTTAACTATATTTAAAACCGAAATGATTTTATGGACACTTTTATTGGTTTTTTTTTTTTTTTTTTTTTTTTTTTTAAATACACAATTTTTTTCTTTAAACAGTTTTAAAATGAAAAATTTATGTTTTATCTAAGTTTATTTATTTATTAATCAAAAAATGTCTAAACTGAGAAGGGAAAAAATGTGTACACTGTGAATATGAAAAAAGAAAAAAGTGAATTTTTTCGAAAGAAAAATCTGTTCTTATCAGTGTAATACCTGATACGTCCTCCATTCGAGGACTTTATATTAAACGGATTTTACTAAAGATTTCCGTGGAGAGGAACGTTGATGAGTTCAACTTTTGTGAGCTTTGCTGAGGCAAAGCTGTATTTGTTTTACAGTTTAACATGAGAGAGGGAAGAAGTTTGGCTTTGGGATGCAAGGTCGGTTGGGCGTGGTGCCTAGTTGCTCAATCCTCTCTGCGCAAGGTCTTCAAGCGCGTGGTCAGGCATGTCGTCCAGGAGTGGAGGCTCTGCCAGCTGGTGCTCGTTAGGCCAGAGGCCATAACGGGTTATCGCTTCTCGGCCTTTTGGCTAAGTTCAATTGGAAGAGACAGCGATCGACTCTTTTGGTGGTCATTGCCCTCAACCTTTTCATGGTTTTGGACACAACTATCCAAAGAGAAAATTTGTGCGGACCCTGTTTTTTTTCAGCTTCTCTAGGCGAAGGGAACATCGAGCCAGTGAATCTGCGAATAGGTAAGTACGAATTCATTAATTTATTTAACTTTTCTCCTTTTTTTCATTTTCAAATATTTATTTCGTTTAGGTTTGTGTTTGTTTTACTTATTACAGTTTGTTTATTTATTTATTTATTTATTTATTTATTCATAGGCTAGTGGTGCCTCCAAAATGTTAGCTGCTCGTGCCGTCATGAGGATGCACCACAGCGTGCGCTTTTTATTTAAAAGAGGTGGATGGAAAGCTCCTGGGGATGTCACGCCTCGATTTCTCCAGGAAGCTAATCCAAAAATCTCTTAGTTTTAAACCTGACGAACTGAACTGTCTGGTGACTCTGCCCCTGAATAAAGGTTTCGACGTTAGCTTTCGGATTGCATCTCTGCTTAATGATTTCTGGCAACGGTTTGATGGTTGTAAGGCCCATATCTCCATGTTCACCGTGGAGAAACTTTGATAATTCACTTAAAATGGTGATTGTTAGGATGTTTAATGAAACGGTGACTGGGGATGACATTTGCGTATGGCTGGGTAGATTTTGCACTGTTCGCGGACAACCAGTCAAAGTGTTGGATGAGGACGGTAACTGGAATTGCTCGTGGTGGATTCCCATTAAACAATGAGAAGATGCTGGGGGCTACCAGAGCCTGAGACATCTGCCTTCCATGATTGTGTTGGGAGAGAACAGAGGCTACATTCACCATCAAGGAATGCTCAAACTCTGCCGCAAATGTGGGAGAATGGGACATCTAGCCGAGGCATGCCAGGAATTAATATGTGGGAAGTGTAGAGAAATTGGTCACGTTTTTGATGAGTGCACCATTGGCAGATGGTGCAATCTGTGTGGGGAGACAAACCACCTCTACAGAGACTGCCCTAAAAGCTTTGCCAACAAACAAGGGTAACAAGATGGCCACCCCACAAACGGAGCAAACAATGGAGAAGGAGGCGGGCCCTGTGGTTTTGGTGGGAAAGTCAACTCTCCCGTCAGCCTCAGGGCTTGAGCAGAAACGAGTAAGTGGGGCGGCCTTAGGGGCGGAGTCAGACAGCCAGAGGGAGGAAGCCCCCCCTCCCCGGAAAAGAAAGGACAGGAAACGGAGGAAGGGGATTAAAGGACGGCTTCCTCCATGCCGACAGTTTCAGAGGCAAGTTTAGTATCTGGGGAGAGTGGGCCAAACAGTCCACTCCCAAATGCTCAGGTGCAGAAAAGACCTGCGTGTTGGTAACACGTTGCGATTACCAACAGAGGAGAAAAAACTGAGGAACTGAGGGCTGAGCAACTGGGATAAAGGAAGAGCAAGTGTCACAAGAAATAATATGCCTTTAATATGATTTTAACTTTGTCTCTGCATGTTTATTTAACGGTCTTCTATACCTTTTTAACCATACTGCTCATGACCCTCACAATCTCAACTATCAATGTAAGAAGTGTGAGGTCCACCCTGAGAGCACAGAGTGTATTATCCCTTTTAAAATCTTTTAAGTCAGATGTGTTTTTATTGCAAGAGTGTGCTGTTATAGAAGATTTAGATCTCAGATATATGTAGCCTCAGTCCTACCGTTATTTCCAGCTTATTGTAAATTACAAGCTGACGTATTATGTTATGTGATGTTATGTGAAAATGATTAAAACTGTCTTATAATTAAACTATGTCAAGAACCCCAACCTTGACAGTCTGGGGAAACAGAACCACGCAAGACAGCAACATAGAGGAAGACAGACTGAAATGTCTTCTGGTTAGGCAGCACAAGACCTAAGAGATCTACACACTGGATATAAAAAGAACTGAAAAGTATTTTATTTAATTTTAATAGTGTTTTTTCCTCTGCTTTATGTCCTACACTGTTATATTATTTGTTACAAGTCTTTAAAAGTTGAGGATATTATATTTGTTTGTGCGCAGACTGTTTATCAGACTTGAAGTCAGTAGGGGCTTTTTCTCTTACTGGAACTTTTTGTCTTGGTAATTTTGTTGGTTAGTTCAGCTTACTCTGAGTTGTTTTCACATTGTGGACAACTTTTGGTTATTGTGGGAAACACTGCTGTCTCCTTTGTTTTATGGAGACTTTGGGTGGGTGTGTGTTTGGGGGATTGTGAGAGTAAACAAAACATGATATTCATATTCGGTTTCGGTCGGGAGTCGCTCGTTCATGTGACTACTCTTTGTTTTGCTAATTAAAGAGGCGTGCTCAGCTGTGAAACACCGCAGTATTTAATAATTAAGAAACGCTGAGGCAGAAGCGTCAGAACTTGTCAAGTGAAGACCGAGCTCGTGTTTGCCACAGGCGCAGACTGCGGCATACTCCCACAAAAGTACGCAACTTGGACAACCTACGCTCTCTGAATGTGGCCTCTGTAGATTCCCTCTCATTCTCTATAGGACTTTCTCTAACTGCCAATCTGCTGTCATCAAGGCAGATTTCATTCCTGCCTTTGTAACCCACTTCAACCTCAGTGTGCTGGCTCTGACTGAGACCTGGATCCATACTGAGAACACTGCCACACCCGCTGCCCTAGCCTCCAACTTATCCCATACCTCACGTCCCAACAGACGAGGGGGTGGTATAGGTTTGCTTCTCTCCAAAACATGGATATTTACCTGTCTTTCTCCCTCTTGCTCATGCACTTCCTTTGAATTCCTGTTACAGTCACTGACCCTGCCAAAATGCACTTTGTTTACCATCCTCCAGGTCAACTGGGGAAGTTCATCGATGAATTTGACACGCTACTGTCCACCATCCCAGAAGATGGAACGCCTCTTCTGGGCCTTGGTGATTTCAACATTCATCTAGACAAGCCACATGCAGCTGACTTTCTTGCTCTCCTTCCCACATTTGACCTCAAGCAGTTCACCACACCATAAATCCGGCAAACAGCTCAACCTCATCCTCACATGTAATTGCACCACACACAGTCTTCTCATTACTCCTCTCCACACCTCTGACCATTTCTTTATCCAGTTCTCCATTTCTCTCCCCTCACCCCCTTCACTGTCTCCACTCTCCATCTCTTTTCGTCACAATCTTAGCTCCCTTTCCCCCTCACATTTCTCCTCCGTTGTCACAACCTTACTTCCCTCTGATAGCCACCTCTCCTCACTTGACTTAAACACTGCAACTGACATGCTATGTTCCACCCTAACATCTTCTCTTGACAGCATTTGTCCCCTAACCTCCAGACCTGCACGCACATCACTCTCTAGCCCTTGGCTCTCAGAAGCTCTGCGTAACACCCGGGCCAAACTAAGAGCATCTGAAAGGAAATGGCGTAAATCTAGCAACCCAACTGACCTAACCAATTACCAAACACTTCTCTCCTCTTTTTCCAATAGCATCTCCATTGCTAAAGCCACATACTACCAAGAGAAGATAGACAGTTCTCCCAACACCCGCACTCTCTTCAAAACCTTTTGCTCTTTTCTCTGTCCCCCTACCTCTCTCACTGCAGATGACTTTGACATTTTCTTTTCCAACAAGGTTACATCAATCAGGAACCAGTTCTCAACCCCAGACATGCATAGACTGGCGCCTCCTTCATGTAACTCCCAACTGACTTCCTTCTCTCCCCTCTCAGAGACTGAGGTCTCTAAACTCCTCCTCTCTAGCCGTCCCACAACCTGTATTCTTGACCCTATCCCTTCTCACCTTCTTCAGTCCATCTCTCCCACACATCTTGAACACATCCCTCTCTACTGGCACATACCCTACCTCATTTAAGCAGGCCCGGATTTCCCCACTGCTTAAAAAACCATCACTTAATCCTGCTGTAGTTGACAACTACAGACCTGTTTCTCTCCTCCCTTTTCTTTCCAAAACTCTTGAAAGAGCCGTTTTTAATAAACTCTCCAATTTTCTCAAACAGAACAACCTCCTGGATGCCAAGCAGTCTGACTTCAAGAGCAATCACTCCATGGAGACTGCTCTTCTTTCGGTCCACGAAGCCTTACGACTAGCAAGAGCAACCTCTAGATCATCTGTCCTCATCCTACTTGACCTCTCTGCTGCTTTCGACACTGTGAACCACCAGATCCTCCTGTCAACTCTCTCTAGCCTGGGCATCACTGGAACGGTTCTGCGCTGGGTGGAATCTTATCTCTCTGACAGATCCTTCAAGGTATCATGGAGGGGAGGTATTTCTGAAACTCAGCAACTCAGCAACTCACAACTGGTGTTCCACAGGGGTCGGTTCTGGGTCCTCTCCTCTTTTCCATCTACACTACCTCTCTAGGGCAGGTGATCGAGTCTCATGGCTTCTCATATCATTGCTATTCTGATGACACCCAGATCTATTTGTCCTTCCAGCCTGACAATCCAGTCTCTGCACGCATCTCTGCTTGCCTGCCGGACATCTCGGTCTGGATGAGGGAACACCACCTTAAGCTTAACCTGGCAAAATCTGAGCTTCCCATCATCCCAGCCTGTCCCTCAATCAACCACAACCTCATTGTACAGCTCACCTCAACCACACTCAAGCCAACCAGGAAGGCCAGGAACCTTGGGGTGATTCTTGATGACGGCTTGACCTTTACAGACTGCATCTCAACAACTGCACAGTCCTGTATGTTCATCCTGTACAACATCAAGAAAATCAGATCCTACCTCACCGAACAGGCTACACAGACTAGTCCAGGCTCTTGTTATCTCAAAACTGGACTACTGCAACTCACTACTCTCGGGCCTCCCAGCCAGCTCCACCAAACCCCTTCAGATGATTCAGAATGCTACAGCATGCCTCATCTTCAACCAACCCAAGAGAACCCAAGTCACACCCGTCTTCATCTCCCTCCACTGGCTTCCTGTAGCCAGCCACATCAAATTCAAGGTCTTGATTCTCACCTACAAGACCTTGTCTGGAACAGCACCCTCCTACCTCAACTCTCTCCTGACAGCTTACGTTTCCTCACGCAATCTGCAATCGATTAGCAACCGACGTTCAGAAGTAGCTCCTACTCAGCATGGCTCAAGGTCCCTTTCAAGAACCTTCAAACTAACTGTTCCTCAGTGGTGGAATGAACTTCCAACCTCAATCCGGACCACAGAATCTGTCAAAATCTTCAAAAAACAGCTAAAGACCCACCTCTTCCGTGAACACACAACCAACTCATTAAAAAAAAAAAAAACTGCACTTACACCTCTACTCTGCGCACTTTGCTTCTTCTGGAACTCAATTAATGGATCTTGTATGGTAGCACTACAAATGTACCCATATGAAAACAGTGTAGCAGTGTATTTGTAGTGTAGTCAAAAGTAAGGTCAAGGGAGGGGGTAGCTAAGTGTCGTACAGGCTGATGGCTGTCGGCACAAAGGAACATCTGAAGCCAGGTACACAATATGGCACTGCACAACTTTCCTTTTCTGACACCTGCTTATCACTGAGAAGAAGAGAGCCAGTATTTACGTCTTTGCAAAAGCCGTTCACACATTTTGCGAACTGGCTAAAGCACGTCAATATGTTGGTCAATATGTTAAAACAACGATGCAATAATGGGGCACTTAGCTATTTCAATAAGAGGTTAAGAATACTTATATGCATATATATATATGCCAGGTGCAAAATAAAGGCAATAGACTATCAATCAGTGGATTATCATTTGCATATTTCCAGGGAAGAGACAAAGAAAAACAATGCTTTTTAATATAGAAAGAATTAAATTATTACACTGAAAAAAATTTAATAGATCACTTAGAATATACAGTGGGGGAAAAAAAAAGTAATGGATGCATCACTTTTTCAGTAAATATATTTCCAGTGAGGCTCTTCACATGAAATTTTCAACAGAAAAAGTAGAAAAAAATTAGAAGCAGTGGGAAATGTTTTGGTAAACAAAATAAAAACTGAAGTCAAAGATACCACCTTTGTGGCAATACTTTACACAAGAAAGATTTGTGGGGTTTCTGATGTGAGCACTGACCAATCAGCCGTTGCCTTAGCAGAACATATTTTTGCTGCCATAGCAGGGATGGGATGAAGTTCCGAGCTTGTCTGCCAAACATATGATGGCGCAGAAGTCACATCCGGTGAACTAAATGGCTTGCAGGCAAAAGTTCAGGAACAACGCCCCTGTGCAAGTTTTGTGCATTGCTGTGGTCATGTTCTCAATTTTGTGCTTTCACAAGCTTGCAGCACTCTGAAAGGTGCAAGGTGCCCCCCCCCAATTTGAACGACCTAGCCTCCAAAGTGCACTCAGGCCTTGGATAACATCATGAAGAGGCGATTTCCCAAAGCTGCACCTACACGATAGAACTATACATCTCGTTTTTTCAACACTGCCAAAGAGAAACACGAATCCTTGATAGAGCTCTTTGACAACATAGTGCAACAACGACACATTGGACTGGGATGAAAAATACATTCGGTCAGCTGGGGATTTTCAAGATCCCAAATTTATTATTCTTTTGGAGCTTTTCTGATGTTTTTTCCCCCCTCATACAGGGGGAAATGAAGAAAACAGCTGAGCACTTGCAAAACCAACAAGGAGCATCTTGACTCTACAAAGAGGAACAAAGGTGCTGACAAAAAGGAACAATATCAACATCTTTTTAATTTTAGACACCATTGATTTACATATGAAGAGGATTTCCTCCCTTGAAAAATTGGACTTTTCTAAATTTGTGGAGTATGATAAGACCTTTCCAGACACTGCATTCATCTCTTTGAAAGAAACATATGCATGTTTTTTCTATGATGTCCTTTTGCGCCGCAAGCTGAAAGTATTATATTCATCTCCTGAACTTGCAAAGATAAACGTCTCCAAGTTGACATTGTTCATGCGCTCCACTGGCCTGTGTAGTGGCACGGCCAAACTGTACAAACTATGTGAGCTGTTTTGAACAGTGCCATCCACTACTGCATCAATAGAGAGAACATGTTCTGCTTTGAAAAGGATCAAGACTTTCCAACGCAATGCTACTGGACGACAGCGCTTGAGTTGCCTTGCTCTGATGTCCATTGAAAAGCGGATGCTGCACCAACTGAAGAAATCGGACAGCTTCTTTGAAAAGGTTATAGATGAGTTCACAAAGAAGGATTGGAGAATGAATTATGTACAAATAACGTAGGAAAATACTTTTAAATTGACGCCTGCCATGGTGTTTCTTATTTGGCGTTTCTGATTTTGAGTGTGTCCTAAACTGGTGCCATACCATTTATCTACTGTGTTTAGTTATGTCATGTGAAAAATGGGGTGGGTTGCGTCACAGCATACCCGGTATAGAAAATATCTATGAAGTGTAATCAAAATGTATAACTAACTTTGTGCTTTGTGTTTGTCTAAAGCAAATTCACTCTATGGTAGTAAATTAAGAACTTGTGTTTGTCTAAACGCAGCTTCACTCTGTGGCAATAAATTAGACACATTCCAGAACTGGGTTTCTGAACTAAGCCCCCTAAGCTTGCAAATCAGTGACAAAAGAAGAGAAGAGTTCAAGGGAAAAGTACCAAGATGAGGCTATAGGGTGAAGTACGTGACATAGTAAAAAACCCAGGTCTGGTAAAACTTTTAAAAGGACATGTGCCACAAAGATAAGGTATCATATGGATGTGAATAATTAGTTAAGGCAATGGTGATTGGTCTATTCTAGAAAGAAAAGTTGGATGTCACACCTAGGAGTAATTTTATTGCATCAGGGAGGTATGTAAAAGACATGCTTGTGTATGTACAATTCGGACTCTCTGCAGACAGTCACACTTTGTTTGTTTTCAATCAAGTTTATTTACTTTTTGACATCTACTAAACTCTCTGTCTCTGAAGTTTTTGACTTAGGCTAAAAAGGTTGATTTTATTCACAACACCGGTTATAGAGGTCACCACTGATACACACACACACAGTATAGTCTCGTGTCAAAAACAAACACCACAAGGCATCAGTGATCAATTTATACTATTTTCCAATTTAGTGGTATTTAAATAAAGATGGAATGAGTTGTCAGAGGCTTAGTGGTGGTGGCTCTGAAGTCATGCGACCATGATGTAGTTTGTTTATAGCCTACATTTAGCCTTTTACTATTGCTGATTGTATTTAGGCTTCAAACATCAAGTAAATTGTGTTAATTTGTGAAGATTATCTTGAACAATAAATAAGTAAACTTTTGCTGGTCACAGAGCATATTTTCTTTATTAAACCAAAAGCCAATGCAAAACACCCCCCCGGAACCAGGGTGATGCTAACTTTCGGGTTCGCCTTCAAAAATGTGTCCTGCCAGCAGCACTCTATTAAATACAATGTATTAGTTTCATTTTTGTATTTTTCTTTTATTTCAGTTTATTTATTTTTGCAGTATAACGATTGTAACAATGGGTACATTTTCTAAATCCTCTGTATATATTTGTTTGTGAATGTTGTTCTGCAAGAAAAATAAAACTATTAAATACATCATATACCCTACCATTCTGAATGTATACAACTAGCTATGATAATACAACTGGCCCTGTAGTAACAACAAGCCACAATAAATGAAATACAACTAAAACTATTTTATACTACTACATGTGTCTTTAGGTATAGGCACCAATAACGGGATCCCGATTAGCGAAGGGCTAATTTGTGCTATCCAACATTCAGTGGAGTCAGCTAGCTTAGCTGTTGTAGCTAGCTAGCGCTTAGCACAGTTTCTGTACTAGTTAACTTATAAATGCACATTTGTACACAAATTGCAAAGACACCGTGTAGCTAAGTGTTTACATCAGAGTGTCTAATGGACTGAATGAGACCTATTATTTTTATTAACTACCATTTACTCTCCGTGCTCCCACACTCCAAGAGCGTTAGCATTGCTACAAACAAAGCATGTAAATGCTAACCTTTAACTCGCAATTCTCTGAAAATAAACATAGCAAGTCACAATTACCTCTTTATTTTTTGCCTCCTTGTCAGAAACAGGCTTCTAAAGGTGTTTATATTCCATAGGTATTTAAGATACATGTGTAGTATCTACCCTTATCTATGTACTATTTTTTTCAGGACTGCTCTGTATGGACTCGGTTGCAGAATAAAAAGCTTGATTATAAATAAATGTGCAAGCAATGTTTTCATAAATGTAAGACACGTGTTTAAGGAAGCGTTTGGGTCCGTTTGTGCATTTTGAAAAATGGGGGGGGGGGGGGGGGGGGTTAATTTATACAATGATCTAGATCAGCCAATTATGTAGCAGTTGCACAATCTATAAAATCCTGCAGATACAAGTCAAGAGCTTCTCTGATCAGTCACTAGGTATTGTGGCTTGGTCGTTTGTGCCAGATGGGCAGGTCTGTATATTTTAGAAACTGCTCATCTTCTGGGGAGCTCTAATTGGCTTGACAAAAAGCACAGAGTTGATGATGGAAATCTGAAGAAAATTACCAGATTGGTTCAAGCTACCAGGAAATAGTTAATTCAAATAATCACCTTCGCAATCACCCTCACATATCATACTGGCCACTCCTTTTCAAAAGTGCGACTAAGGGCTGTACCAAAATCTGGCCTTAAGTATTTTGCCTGGCAGGTGCAAGCAATTTAGGTTAATCAGCCTGGAGAATTCTGGGCAACTGAGTTCTCCTTGACAGCTGCCTGCTGCTGCTCTTACAGACGTCATCATCATATGAAAAAAGTACAATGTAGTAAACAATTAAGAGCAGATAAAGAACTAAATCTTGGTCAAAAACAAATAAGCATAGTGAACAACTAACATTATTGAATGACTAATCAATAGAATGAAAGAAGAAGTACTTCATTGAGATTATCATATGATCAAAGTATAATGTATTAAACAGATAACAGCAGATACTACACTAAAGCTTAGTCAGTAAACATAGTAAATACCAGAGTTGGGGTACTCAATCCAGGACTCAGACTCAAGTCATGCATTCGGGGTAATTTGTACTTGAGCTGGACACCGACTCGGACATTTTGGACTGTGAAATTTTTCTGAGTACAGTCGAGTCCATGTCATGTGCAACATGAAAATAAAGATAAAAAAAAATTACAGCATAAAATTAAGAAGGCAAGAAATTAAGGAACGTCTCTCTGCCTGACCCGGGGGCTTTCTGTTTGCACGCACTTGAAACTCGTGCACAGAAAGCCGCCTCATCCTGCGAGTACCGAATTGAGTTCTCTTTAGCGGTTTCTTATGCTTGGACGGTCAAATAAATACACACACATCATGCAGGTCTGGCTGAGTTTTCATGCAAACACTGTCAGTTATGTCTTAAGTGAATGTAAACAGTGGGGGGGGGGGGGGGGGTCGGTGGTTTGTATTGGATATTGGATCTGTGCATTAGGTTACAAGAACAGAGCTGTGTTCAGAAATGAGTTTGTTGTCATTCATAGACAGATTAAAATCAGTAATAAAGCATGCAGCTTGTTACGATGACATACTGCTAAATGTAACTACTCTGTACTCTTTCTCAGCCTATGTAACTGTGGGGGAGAGGCATCAAATAATTGAAATGTCAAATCGAACTGGACGACACAGTATAGTTTGATAGAAATACTCGAGAACTTTTCCCACCCTCAGTGTGAAATTACACTATGAGAATTAAGACAAAAACCATCAGACCTTAAAAAGTAAAAAGCCCCTTTTTGAGTTTTCCCAGGCCAGCCTCCCATCTCCTCAATTGGTAATTGGCCAAACACTCCTGTTTGCACTAGCTATCAAAGCTATTATAGTTTTGGAGGCCTGGTCCAACTTCATATATAGCACAGATTTCTCTTAATTTATGCACTTTTAAAAAAATAAATAAATAAATAAAAATAAAATAAAAAAAAAATAATAATAAACCTTTTACTAAGGTTACCTTTTCTGTGGTGAGTTATATTGCTAAGTTCAACTTTTTTGTTGGCTTTGCTGTTGCAAAGCTGTATGTGTTATGCTTTAACAATAACAGTGGAATGGGTTTTACTTTGAACACACCACCAAACATGTCTTTGTTTTTGCATGTCAGGCTTCAGGAGGAGTTTTTTGGAGTAGAGTCTGGTTGCTCAACTCTCTGTAGCTAATCCTTTTACAACTCCCTGCACAAGGTCCTCAAACATGTGTTAACACGCCAGGTTATTGCTTCTTATCATTTTGATTAAGACTATTGTTCAAGTGATGGAGACTATATTCCTTTCAGGGCCGGCCAGTCCAGTGAGGTCCATCATCTTGTTTTGCAAAATGATGATTCCGTCAGGAGTTGAAGAAAGAGACATTGTACTGTTTTGGCAAGTTACTGTTTGGAAATTAAAAATCTGTGCAAGAAATGTCTTAATTCTTTTGGTATGTGGAATGGTAAAAGAAGATTTGTTAATAAATTAAGAAATGCCCCACTGATGACTTGATCTACCCACCAAGGAGTTTTGCCAAAAGGACCCACCCGAGTCCTTTTGAAATTTCCTGGGCATATTGAAGAAGGTGTGGTGCAAATTGGCACATTAAGGGAGACTGCAAAGCCCCTCAGTGCCGACTCTGTGGTTCATCAAACCACCAGACAGGAGTGTGCTCTGTCCCCATGGCCTCCAGTTTGTGAGGAAGCAGAGGGCACCTCTTTAGAGACAGAAGTCATTTGCCAATTAATTCAAGGATGGAAAAGACATTGGGGGGCTCCTACATCAAAACACCACCCTTCAGTTATATCAGCAAAGGAAAACAGACCTCCCACTGATGAAGTACAGGTGCCAGGTATCTCAGACACACCAGAGGCAGCAGATAAACCTTCTATTCACACAGCAACAATATCAGGAACAGAAGAAGGGCCTACAGGTAAGCCTGCTTCACAGTTCAGGATCTCCAAGGTGGGCCTCCACTTGGAAGATTGTGCCAAGCATGAGAACTTAAATGAGGCTGCTTCAAAGGACAAGGATGTAACCAGACTGCCATGCTTACACAGTCCCATAATAACCTCAGAGTGATAGCCTCAGAAATCTGCATGCCTGCAGTTCAAGAGCCTGACAGTGCAGCAAATGCTAAGCATGTCAGGCAGATGGTCTTGGCAGAGGAAAATAAATTCCTTCAACCTGAATTACCTTCCACAATCCTATTTGGGAGTCAGGGGGTATGTCAGTGGGAATAGAGACTGTTTCACTGTTAATGACAGCAGATATGCAATCTCCTGTAGACAGGTCAGACAGTCCTTTTCCAGGAGAGGTGGAAACTGCAGCGTAAGCAGCAGTAGCTCAAAAATGCCCAGTGGACATTCACTGATCACTATCCTCCCCAGAGAATGGACAGTGAAAATGCCCAAATTGGGCCCAAAGTGTCAATATTTTGTGTGGCCACCATTATTTTCCAACACTGCCTTCACCCTCTGGGGCATGGAGTTCACCAGAGCTTCACAAAGTGGTCGTCTTGGAGGTGTGTTTGGGGTCTTTATCATGCTGGAATACTGCATACTGGTCATGTTCTGCATCAGTATGTCACAGTACATATTGGCATTCATGGTTCCCTCAATGAACTGTAGCTCCCCAGTGCCGGCAGCACTCATGCAGCCTCAGACCATAACACTCCCACCACCATGCTTGACTGTAGGCAAGACACACTTGTCTTTGTACTCCTCACCTGGTTGCCACCACACACGCTTGACACCATCTGAACTAAATAAGTTTATCTTGGTCTCAGAAGACCATAGGACATGGTTCCAGTAATGCATGTCCTTAGTCTTCTTGTCTTCAGCAAACTGTTTCGGGCTTCCTTGTGCATCATCTTTAGAAGAGGTTTCCTTCTGGTACGACAGCCATGCAGACCAATTTGATGCAGTGTGCGGCGTATGGTCTGAGCACTGACAGGCTGAGCCCCCACCCCTTCAACCTCTGCAGCAATGCTGGCAGCACTCATACATCTATTTCCCAAAGACAAGCTCTGGATATGACGCTGAGCACGTGCACTCAACTTCTTTGGTCGACCATGGCGAGGCCTGTTCTGAGTGGAACCTGTCATGTTAAACCACTGTATTGTCTTGGCCACCATGCTGCAGCTCATTGTCAGGGTCTTGGCAATCTTCGTATAGCTTAGGCCATCTTTATGTAGAGCAACAATACTTTTTTTCAAATCCTCAGAGAGTTCTTTGCCATGAGGTGCCATGTTGAACTTCCAGTGACCAGTATGAGGGAGTGTGAGAGCGATGACATGGTTTGATGGATGATGGTTTGGGGTTGCTATGCTGCATGCAAGAAAACCTTCAAACATTCTTCAACTGAAAGAATATTGCATGGAATAGTGGTAAAATATTCCATCAAGCTGATGTGTGAGAGACTGGTGGCCAATTATACAAAATTCCTGCAAGAAGTTATTTCTGCTAAAGGGGACAATACTAATTTCTGAGGCCAAGGGTGTACTTACTTTTTCCACAGAAGAATATCATAACTATTTATATTTCTGTTGAATAAATGATTGAAAAGGCTATTTTTCATTGTGGTTTTGTTCAAGTATATCAACTTCATTAATAGGCACTGTTTCAAAGATAATCAAATGTTTGCTTGTCCAAATATGTCAAAATATTGCCAGCAATTTCCATGGGGTGTACTTATTTTTTCACATGACTGTAAATGCTGATGGTCTGGGGAACATTCAGGGGTAAAAGACTCATCTCTCCATACCTGTTGGTAGGGTGGGATGAGGAATTTAGGAAAGCAACATTGGGAACAATAGAGCAAAATGAGTCAGAAATGGAGTTAAAAGACAATTAACTTGTGCTGAATGTATATTTATTTGTTACACATCTATCAGTGTATATGCGTATGAATATTTATGTACATATGTGTGCATACACATCCATAACTACAGTGGTGCTTGAAAGAATTTTCTATATATCTGCATAAATATGAACTAAAACATCAGATTTTCACACAAGTCCTAAAAGTAGACAAAGAGAACAAATGAGACAAAAATATTATACTTGATCATTTATTTATTGAGGAAAATGATCCAATATTACATATGTGACTGGCAAAACTATGTGAACCTCTTGGGTTAGCAGTTAATTTGAAGGTGAAATTAGAGTCACATGTTTTCAATCAATGGAATGACAATCAGGTGTGAGTGAGCACCCTGTTTTATGTAAAGAAAAGGGATCTATAGGAATCTAACGTGTGGGAGCGATGTTTGTGGAAGTGCATGAACAAAGGATATTTCTGAGGATCTCAGAAAAAGGTTGTTGCTGCTCATCAGGCTGGAAAAGTTGCAAAACCATCTCTAAAGATTTCGGACTACACCAATCCACAGACAAACAGATTATGTACAAATAGAGGAAAGTCAAGGCCATTGTTCCTCTCTAGGAGTGGGGGCCAACAAAGATCACTCCAAGAGAAAGAATTGTAGTAGTCTGCAAGGTCACAAAAGAACCCAACTAAAGGTCTCTCTCACATTGGCTAATTTTAATGTTCATAAGATAAGATACAATAAACTTTATTGATCCTACATTGGGGAAATTGCCAGAAATGTATACATCTACACCCTGGATTCTCACTGGCATAGACTGGGGTGGCCTCCTGCGGAGGTCAACTACCATCTCCTTTGTCTTGCTGGCATTGAGGCAGAGGTGCTTTAATTCACACCAGTTGACAAAGTCAGCGATGACCTACCAGGATTCCTGATCGTTTTCCTCTGATACTTGTCCAACATTGACTATCATCATAGAACATCTGCATGTGGCAACTGCTAGTGTTATGCCTGAAGTCCGCTCTGTATAGGGTGACGAGAAAGGGAGCGAGCACTGTACCCTGAGGTGCTCCCGTGCTGCTAACCACCACATCAGACATACAGTCCTGGAGCCATAAATACTGTGAGATAGTTGATGATCCATGCAGCCAGATGGCAGTTAACTCCAGCTCTCAAAAGCTTCCCCCTAAGTAGTGATGGCTGAATTGTATTGAAAGCACTGGAGAAAAAACCCTGATCCTCACAATGCTCCTGGTATTCTCTGGATGTAGAAGTGATCTGTGCATCATATAAATAATGGCATCATCAACCCCAATGCCTGATTGGTAAGGGAACTGTAGTGGGTCTAGCTCTGAGCTCACTAGGGTCCACAGGAAATAAATAAATAAATAAATAAATAAATAAATAAATGTTCAAGTTGAGCAATTGTACAAAATGGAACAGGGGTCAATCGTAAAAGGTTTCAGATGTACTTAATGGAAAAAGGGAGGGGGCCTAATAGTTTTTTTTAAAATACAAAATAGGGTTAGAAGAAGGAGAAAAAAAGTAGGGGAAAAAAACAAAGTCATGGTACTTAAAATAATAATAATAATAATTATACAAAATGGAACAGGTGTCAGTCGGAAAGGTTTCAGATGTACTTAATGAAAAAGGGAGGGAACTTTTAATACAAACTATAGCCCACATCTAGCTCTAGACCACTCCTACATCTGTAGCTATCAAGGCTATGCAGGTGTAAGGGGCCGGCGCAAGCCAACCTACCCTAGACCGGCTTTGTAGGCCTCCAATGGAGTTTCGGAGGCCTGGGCTGACTTCACTTATAGCTCTGGTTTCTTTTCGTTCACGCATAAATTTTTCGCCTTTTACTAAAGGTTTCCGTGGAGAGGAACGTTGACGAATTCAGTTGGTATTTTTGTGGGCTTCGCTGTGGCAAAGCTGTATTTGTTTTACAGTTTAATGTAAGAGAGGGAAGAAGTTTGGCTTTGGCATGCAAGGTCGGTTGATCGTCTGGCAAAGAAAATATTCTGGCAAAGGCCATCACTTTGAGGGTGGGAAAAGTGATGAGTCTCATTATCCACCCGGACCAGACATGCGGTGTGCAGGGTCGGACGTGTGCCCTAAATTTATGCCTAATACGAGATGTCTTAACTAAGGCAAAGGAGCAAAGCCGGCCCTTGGCCTTGCTGAGCCTAGACCAGGAAAAGGCATTTGACCGGGTTAGCCATGCTTTCCTTTTTGCTGTGATCAAGAGGTTGAGTTTTGGGCCAAGGTTTATAAGGGTGGTGAAGCTGTTGTATGAGGAGGTGGGTTTGCATCAACATCTTTCTGTTGAGGCCGGTGAGGCAGGCGGGTGGGGTGAGACAAGGGTGTCCGCTCTCCCCGCTGCTATACATGTTGGCAATTGAGCCGCTAGTGGCTAGCCTGCAAGCAGACCAAAGACCGGCAGGGTTCCATGTCCCTGGGGGGGGGATGCAGAGCCTTAGTCTCGGTTTACGCGGATGACCTGACTCTCTTTATAACAAATGAGGAGTTCCACAGGGCCAGGCCTCAAGCGCTTTGGTGAACTCTGAGAAGTCCAGGGTTATGTCATGCAGATCCTGTCAGGGTACATCAAGTGCTTGTTGTGGCTACCCAGTATGCCCGGATGGAATAAAGATCTTAGGCATTAATTTCTTCCATTCAGCCAGCGGCACCAGGAATCAGGCCAGTGTGCTGAAGGTACAGCAGCGCCTTGCCCTATGGGAAACCAGAAGGCTGTCAATCAACGGCTGAACTCTTGTAATAAAAATGGACATCTTGTACAGGCTGATCCATATAGCCAATGTTTTTCCATGCCCACTTGTTGGGGGGGCAGGTTAGAAAGATCAGTCTTTCATTTTATCTGGGGAGGGAGGACAGAGCTGGTGCAGAGAGCTGTTATGTACCTTGGGCCACCTCCCTGTAAGTGAATGCCTGTATTGCTTTGGGAGTGTTAGGACACGAAGAGACGGTGGAGCATGAATTTTGGAAATGTCCCTGCATACAAGTATTTTGAGGACTAGTGAAGGAGTGGTGGAGAAACTTCCCCAACGTCCCCTTGAATGATAACCTGGTAAGGTTTGGGGAGGGATTGGAAGCCTTGGACCCAGGGCAATGCAAGATTGCGTGGTTAGTTGTCTCAGAGGGGAAAGTGTTTGTGAGCACAGAAGCCAAGGCTGGTGCTGGGCTCCATTTTCTGCAGCTTCCTAGGCAGAATAAGATGGATAGGGGAGAGACAGGAAGCTTGGCGACTGTACAGGGAGGTGTGGAGGAGCTAGTCGGGGGTTCCCAGGACGGGGATGGGGTACGTCGGGCTTATGGTCCCTGTTGGCCACCCTGGTTTCAGGCTTTGGTGCAGAGAAGGAGGGACCCTCACGCCAAATGCAGTCTAGGCAGGGGTTTTGAAGGGAATGGAGGGGAAGGGACATGGGGATGAGTAGGGAAAGGTTAGGCAAGCATTTGCATATGACAAAAGAAAGGGATTTCTTCCTCATGGGAAAAGGTAGCTTTCACTATAAGAGGGGTTCGAAAGTGTATATTTCAGGTGACAGTATTGCCATTCTTAAATAACAGTATTTGGGTTTATTGCAGAAAACTGGGTTTTCTTTCACGTTTTTTTCAACTAATAACGGAACAGGGTTCAATCGCAAGGGTTTCAGATATACTTAATGGGAAAAGGGAGGGGACCGATTTCGAACCTATATACCAGCCCACATCCAACTCTAGACCAATCCTACATCTGTAGCCATCAAGGCTGTGCAGGTGTAAGGGGCCGGCGCAAGCCAACCTACCCTAGACCGGATTTCTAGGCCTCCGATGGAGTTCCGGAGGCCTGGACTGACTTCCTGTATAGCTCGGGTTTCACTTCATTCACGCATAAGTCTTTCGCCTTTTACTAAAGATTTCCGTGGAGAGGAACGTTGACAAGTTCAGCTTATTTTTGTGGGCTTTGTTGTGGCAAGGCTGTATTTGTTTTACAGTTTAATGTAAGAGAGGGAAGAAGTTTGGGATGCAAGGTCGGTTGGGCGTGGTGCCTAGTTGCTCAATCCTCTCTGCGCAAGGTCTTCAAGCGCGTGGTCAGGCATGTCGTCCAGGAGTGGAGGCTCTGCCAGCTGGTGCTCGTTAGGCCAGAGGCCATAAAGGGTTATCGCTTCTCGGCCTTTTGGCTAGCATCAAACGGTAGAGACTGCGATTGATTCTTTGGTGGCTGTTCTTCTCAGCTTTTTCGTGGCTTTGAACAAAACCATTCAAAGAGAAAATTTGTGCGGATCCTGTTATTTCTTCAGTGCCGGTTGGTGAAAGGAACAGCAAGCCAGTGGACCTGTAGAAGGGTAAGTACAAATTCATCAATTTATTTTTCTTCTTTTTTCGTTTTCAAAATATTTATTTTGTTTAGGTTTGTTTTATTTATTTATTTATTTATAGGCTAGTGGTGCCTCCAAAATGTCAGCTGCTCGTGCCGGCATGAGGAGGCACCATAGCGTGTGCTTTTTATTTAAAGAGGTGGATGGAAGGCTCCTGGGGATGTCACGCCTTGATTTCTCCAGGAAGCTAATCCAAAAATCTCTGAATTTCAAACCAGAAGAATTGAACTGTCTGGTGACTCTGCCCCTGAATAAAGGTTTTGACGTTAGCTTTCGGACTGCATCTCTGCTTAATGATTTCTGGCATCGGTTTGACTGTTGTAAGGCCCATTTCTCCATGTTCACCGTGGAGAAACTTTCTGATAATTCACTTAAAACGGTGATTGTTAGGATGTTTAATGAAACGGTGACTGGGGATGAAATTTGCGTATGGCTGGGTAGATTTTGCACTGTTCGCGGACAACCAGTCAAAGTGTTGGAACAGAGGCTACATCCATTACCAGGGGATGCCCAAACTCTGCCGCAAGTGTGGTAGAATGGGACATCTAGCCGAGGCCTGCCAGGAAATAATTTGTGGAAAATGTAGAGAAATTGGTCACATTTTTGATGAGTGCACCACTGGCAGACGGTGCAATCTGTGTGGGGAGACAAACCACCTCTACAGAGATTGCCCTAAAAGTTTTGCCAACAAACTGAAGGGCAACAAGATGGCCACCCCACAAACAGAGCAAACAGTGCAAACAATGGAGAAGGAGGCAGGCCCTGTGGTTTTGGCGGGAAAGTCAATTCTGCCATCAGCCTCAGGACTTCAGCAGAAATGAGGAAGTGGGGCGGCCTTAGGGGCGGAGTAAGACAACCACAGGGAGGAAGCCCCCCATCCCCAGAAAAGAAAGGACAGGAAATGGAGGAAGGGGAAGAAGGGACTGCTTCCTCCATGCAGACAGTTTCAGAAATAAAGTTTAGTATCTGGGGAGAGTGGGCCAGACAATCCACTCCCAAATGCTCAGGTGCAGAAAAGACCTGCGGGATCTCCTCTGTTCGTAACAGAGGAGAAAAAACTGAGGGCAGAAAAACGGCGAGACAGTTCTTCCTCGGAAGATCTGAACCGTTTGTGGCCCTCAGAGCCCCCAAATGAGGTTTCCTTCTTTAGCTAAGAACATCATTGCCAAAGGAGCCGCAAGAGGATGTTTCTGCGGCCCGTGAGGTAGCAGACACTTGCCCTCCTGAACCCAGGCCCACTGGGATAAAGGAAGAGCAAGTGTCACAAGAAATAATGTGCCTTTAATATGATTTTAAGTTTGTCTCTGGAAGTTTTTTAACACTGTTTTATACCTTTTTATCCATACTGCTCATGACCCTCACAATCTCAACAATCAATGTGAGAAGTGTGAGGTCCACCCTGAGAGCACAGTGTGTTATTGTTTTTTAAATCTTTTAAGTCAGATGTGATTTTATTGCAAGAGTGTGCTTTGCCCTTCTTTTCTAGTTACAGGAAATGGGAAGACCTGTGGACCCCAGGACCCTCATTGTGGAGTGGTACCAATTTTAATAAATGTGAAGGTGTCGCTATTTTAATAAAAAAAATCCCAATATCTTGGCTAAGGGCAGCACAGTGGTGAGGGATGGGCGGGCACTTTTAGCCAATCTGACCTTTTTTAGATAGGGATTTTACTATTGTTAATGTGTATGGTTTTACGGAAAAAAATGAAAAAGGTATGAACTTTTAGAAGACCTGCAGTCCCACATGCTAGGGAGGGTTCCCCTAATTGGAGTTTAGGAGGTAGGACCCCTAAATACCCCTTCTGCATGGGGTCCTACCAACGAAGCCTAAAGATTTTACCAGACCTAAAAACACTAGTGTCTTTTAATCTGAGCAAAGAACATGATTTTATAAAGAAGTTTTTAAAGAAAAACCTTTTAGAAGGAGCAGATGTCTCTGTTGTAACTAACCACAAGGCTCTTCTTTCTCTTGATCAGGATTGGCAACCAGTGAGTCCAGTCCCCGGCCTCACTCTAAGTGAGGCCAAACAAGTTTGGAGGAATGCCGCCCACCCTGCTCTTCAGAACAGGCACAAGGACTTGTCATGGATGGTGGCCCATGAGATTCTCCCGGTCAGGGCAGTTATGCACTCCCAAGGCATGGGCCCTAATCCTATCTGCCCACTGACCCTGGCCGTTCATAGATGCACCCTCAACTACAAAGGCTACGGCAGCAGCGAGCCGGAGGGTAGAGGATCTCCGCTGGGCACAGCAAGTGACGGGCCATGGCTGGAGAGCAATGTGATGGGCACCTTTGGCAGGGACTTACGCCCGGTCTTGAAAAAGAGAGGACACTTAGTAATTTAGTGGTTTTTGATTTGTCTGTTTTATATATTTATATGGTTATTTATTCATTTTTAACAACGGAAATGATTTTATGGACACTTACATTCATGGGTTTTATGACAACATACACACTTTTTTCTTTTAACAATTTTCAAAAAAACTTTGTTTTATCCAAGTTTATTTATAAATCACAAATGTTGTCTATGGACTGAAGAAAAAAAAATCTGTTTAAATTGTGGATTGCGTGGTTTGTTGTGTCAGAGGGGAAAAGGGCAGTTTGCAGGTGGAGGGGAAAGTGTTTGCGAGCACAGAAGCCAAGACTGGAGCTGGGCTCCATTTTCCACAGCTTCCTAGGCAGAATAAGATGGTTAGGAGAGAGACAGGAAGCTTGGCGACTGTACGGGGAGATGTGGAGGAGCCAGTCGGGGGTTCCCAGGACGGGGATGGGGTAGGTCGTGCTTATGGTCCCTCTTGGCCACCCTGGTTTCAGGCTTTGGTGCAGAGAAGGAGGGACCCTCACGCCAAATGCAGTCTAGGCGTGGTGCCTAGTTGCTCAATCCTCTCTGCGCAAGGTCTTCAAGCGCGTGGTCAGGCATGTCGTCCAGGAGTGGAGGCTCTGCCAGCTGGTGCTCGTTAGGCCAGAGGCCATAACGGGTTATCGCTTCTCGGCCTTTTGGCTAAGATCAATTGGTAGAGACTGCGATCGACTCTTTGGTGGCCGTTGTTCTCAGTCTTTTCGCGGCTTTGGACAGAACCATTCAAAGAGAAAATTTGTGCGGAACCTGTGATTTTCAGATTCGGTTGGCGAATGTAACATCGAGCCAGTGGACCTGGGACAAGGTAAGTACAAATTCATTAATTTATTTATATTTCTTTACTTTTTTTCGTTTTCAAAAATATTTATTTCGTTTAGTTTTATTTGTTTTACTTATTTATTGTAGTTTATTTATTTATTTATTTATTTATTTATTTATTTAGAGGTTAGTGGTGCCTCCAAAATGTCGGCTGCTCGTGCCAGCATGAGGAGGCACCACAGCGTGCGTTCTTTATTTAAAGAGGTGGATGGAAAGCTCCTGGGGATGTCACGCCTTGATTTCTCCAGGAAGCTAATCCAGAAATCTCTTAGCTTTAAACCGGACGAACTGAACTGTCTTGTGACTCTGCCCCTGAATAAAGGATTTGACGTTAGCTTTAGGATTGCATCTCTGCTTAATGATTTCTGGCAACGGTTTGATGGTTGTAAGACCCATTTCTCCATGTTCACCGTGGAGAAACTTTCTGATAATTCACTTAAAACGGTGATTGTTAGGATGTTTAATGAAACGGTGACTGGGGATGACATTTGCGTATGGCTGGGTAGATTTTGCACTGTTCGCGGACAACCAGTCAAAGTGTTGGATGAGGACGGCATCTGGAATTGTTCCTGGCGGATTCCCATTAAACAATGGGAAGATGCTGGGGGCTACCAGGGCCTGAGACATCTGCCTTCCATGATTATGTTGGGAGAGAACAGAGGCTACATTCATTATCAAGGGATGCCCAAACTCTGCCGTAAGTGTGGGAGGATGGGACATCTAGCCGAGGCGTGCCAGGAAATCATTTGTGGAAAATGTAGAGAAATTGGTCACGTTTTTGATGAGTGCACCATTGGCAGACGGTGCAATCTGTGTGGGGAGACAAACCACCTCTACAGAGATTGCCCTAAGAGCTTTGCCAACAAGTTGAAAGGTAACAAGATGGCCGCCCCACAAACGCAACAAACGGAGCAAACAACGGAGAAGGAGGCGGGCCCTGTGGTTTTGGCGGGAGAGCCAGCTCTCCCGTCAGCTTCAGGGCCTGAGCAGATACGGGTAAGTGGGGCGGCCTTAGGGGTGGAGTCAGCAAACCAGAGGGAGGAAGCCCCCCCCTCCCCGCAAAATAAAGTACAGGAAATGGCGGAAGGGGAGGAAGGGACGGCTTCCTCAATGGAGACAGTTTCAGAGTTAAGTGTGGTATCTGGGGAGAGTGGGCCAGACAGTCCCCTCCCGAATGCTCAGGTGCAGAAAAGACCTGCGGGATCTCCTCTGTTGGTAACAGAGGAGAAGAAACTGAGGGCAGAGCATAGGCGGGACAGTTCTTCCTCGGAAGACCTGAACCGCTTGTGGCCCTCAGAGCCCCCCAATGAGGTTGCTTTCTTGCACCCCCAGCTAAGAACATCTTCGCCAAAGGAGCCGCGAGAGGTTGCCTCCGCGGCCCGTGAGGCAGCAGACACTTGCCCTCCTGAACCCAGTCCCACTGGGATAAAGGAAGAGCAAGTGTCACAAGAGATAATATGCCTCTAATTTGTTTTTAACGTTGTCTCTGCATGTTTTTAATACTGTTTTATACCTATTTTTACCATACTGCTCATGGCCCTCACAATCTCTACCATTAATGTGAGAAGTGTGAGGTCCACCCTGAGAGCACAGAGTGTATTATCCCTTTTAAAATCTTTTAAGTCAGATGTGATCTTATTACAAGAGTGTGCTTTGCCCTTTTTATCCAGTTACAGGAAATGGGAAGACATGTGGACACCGGGACCCTCCGTGTGGAGTGGTTCCAATTTTAATAAATGTGATGGTGTCGCCATTTTAATAAAAAATCCCAATATTGTGGTGAAGGGCAGCACAGTGGTGAGGGATGGCCGGGCAATTTTAGCCAATCTGACTTTTTTAGATAGGGATTTTACCATTCTTAATGTGTATGGTTTTACGGAAAAAAATTAACGGTATGAACTTTTAGAAGATCTGCAGTCCCACATGCTAGGGAGGGTCCCCTTAATTGTAGCAGGGGATTTTAATTGTATTTTAACAGCTAAAGACAGGAAAAGGGTAGTGGGGGAGTGCACGGTAGATAAGACATCGGTTTTACTTCAGGGCTTAGTAAAAGATTTTAAACTAGTCGACTGTTTCAAAGCTTTGCATCAAAGAGAGGAGGGCTTCACCTGGTTCAGTGGTGATGGCACCAGAGCCTCTCGGATCGACTATGTTTTTACACGGGACTGCCCGCCGACCGATGCTACACTGACCCCTCTCTTCTTTTCAGACCACATGATGCTGTCCTGCACCCTGTCACTGTCCACTGGTGTGACGGTAGGAGGAGGGCTGTGGAGGCTGAACTGCTCGGTGTTAGAAGATAAAGAAGTAGTCAGAGAGTATAGGGAGCAGTTCAGCCAATGGCAGACCCTCCAGGACTTTTATGAATCACGAGCACAGTGGTGGGAGATGGTAAAAGAAAGGACAAAGAGATTTTTTAAGAATGTAGGAAAGGAAAAGAAAAACAGGGAAAAAAGGTGCATGATGGGACTGCAAAAAAGACTGCAGAGATATTTTAACCTTTTTAACTGTGGGATTGATTTTACTGAAGAGATCAAAGCAGTAAAAGAAGAAATGCGTGTTTTATCGGATATACAAAGCAAGGGGGTCATTTTAAGAAGCAGAGAGAGGGAGATTGAAGAAGGGGAAAAGTGTACAAGATATTTTTTTAAAAAGATTGTTTCAAGGGGAGGTATAATCACTGCAATAAAAGATGGAGGGAGGGAGTTAAAATCAACAGAGGAGATTTTAGGTGGGGTGGAAGAATTTTATACCGACCTGTATAAGAAAAAATCTGTACACAAAGAGACCCTGGAGGAAGTTTTAGCCTTTTTAGACAACAAGGTAAACAGTGAAACAGTGCTTTTATCCCAGGATTTCACGCTTTTAGAAATGCAAAATTCTTTAAAAGGTTTTAAAAAGGGGAAGTCCCCAGGAATGGATGGACTCCCCCTGGAATTTTATCTGACTTTCTGGGACATTTTAGCACATGACTTATTCACTGTTTTTAACGAACTTGAGACCTTGGACAGACTCCCAGACAGCTTTAGAACAGGGATAGTGTCGCTTCTTCACAAGAAAGGCGACAAGACGGACCTAAGGAACTGGAGACCGATCACGCTTTTAAACTTTGATTGTAAACTTTTTAGCAAGATTTTATCAGCACGTATGTCGACCGTTTTAGAGGACGTGATCCACCCAGATCAAGCATGCGCTGTGCCAGGGAGGAAGATCACCGACAGCCTGGTACTGATCAGAGACGTCATCTGTTACGCGAGAGACAGAAACATCCGGCTAGCGGTCCTGAACCTAGACTTCGAAAAAGCATTCGACCGAGTCTCGCACCAGTTCCTGCTACAGGTATTGGACAAAATGGGGTTCCCTGATAGGTTCATAGCCTGGGTGGGATTACTATATAAGGGCATAGTCAGTAGAATGGTGGTTAACGGGCACGTGTCCAAAGCGGTGAATATCCGCAGTGGCGTCCGTCAGGGGTGTCCTTTATCTCCCCTCCTGTATGTGGCTTGCATCGAGCCACTGGCACAGATCTTGAGAAGGGATAAATGGATCAAAGGACTCGAAGTGCCTGGGACGGGTGGACTGACCGCGACGTGCGTTTTATATATGGACGACGTAACCCTTTTAGCCACAGACGTTTTATCCATGCGAAGAGCAATGGACCTGACTGACTGGTACGGTCGGGCCTCGGGCGCCAAGCTGAACAGGAGCAAGTCCGAGGCCCAGCTCTTCGGGCCGTGGGGTGACGTGGACACAGGCGGACTGGAATTGGTTTTTAAAACCGACTTACGGATTTTAGGAGTCAAATTTGACAAAGAGGGTGGAGGACGGGGAAACTGGGCCGACTTGTTAGGGAAAGTCAGGCAGAAACTGGGCTTTTGGGGACTGAGACAGATGACGTTGGAAGGTAAAGTTTTAATTTTTAAAGCAGTAATTTTACCTTTGATGTTACTGGTGTGTTCTGTTTTTAGTCCCCCACGACACTTTCTTTTAGAGCTGGAGAGGGCGGTGTTTTACTTCATCTGGGGGTCCAAGTGGGAGAGAGTGAAGAGGGAGGTCGTGAAGAAGAGACCGGAAAACGGCGGGAAAGGCCTCCCGGACCCCCACCTGTTTTTAGGCAGCCGTTTCACCGCCCTCCACATCGCGTACGCCGTGGCCCCGTCCAGAGAGAGCAAGACAGCGGCCATGACCCGTTTCTGGATGGGGTCGTACCTACGAAGCCTAAAGATTTTACCTGTAGATCTCAAAACGCCTGTGTCTTTTAATTTGACAAAAGAGCATGATTTTATCAAGAAGTTTTTAAAGAAAAATGTTTCAGAAGGAGATGTCGTCTCTGTTTTAACTAACCACAGGTCTCTTCTCTCTCTCATTCAGGATCGGGAACCTGTGAGTCCAGTCCCCGGCCTCGCTCTAAGTGAGGCCAAACAAGTTTGGAGGAACGCCGCCCACCCTGCTCTTCAGAACAGGCACAAGGACCTGTCATGGATGGTGGCCCATGAGATTCTCCCGGTCAGGGCGGTCATGCACTCCCGGGGCATGGGCTCCAACCCCATCTGCCCACGACCCGGATGCAACGCGCCGGAGACCGTGCGACACCTCTTATGGGAGTGCGGCGCCGCGCGGGACCAGTGGACCACGACCGGCCCCCTGTATTTCCCGTGCCTGTCGGCAGGTGGGGTCCAGATGGACTACAAGCTCGCCATCCTCGGGGTGGGCCCAGGCTCGAAGGGCCTAACGGCGCAGAGGTTCACCACGCTCTGGCTCACCCTCAACGCCGTGAAGGATGCCATCTGGACCACCAGAAACCTGCTGGTGGGGAAACGCGTGACGGTGCCCCTCCACGCGAGCGAGCAGATGGCGAAGTCCACGCTGCAGGGGTACCGCGCGGTGACATTCGGAGGAGGGGGCCGGGGTTGCACGAGAAAGGTCCCGGCCGCCACCGACCCTGGCCGCTCGTAGATGCGCCCTCACCTGCAAAGGCTACGGGAGCAGCGAGCCGGAGGGTAGAGGATCTCCTCCGGGCACCGGAAGTGACGGGCCTTGGCCGTGGCTGGAGAGCAGTGAGATGGGCTCCCTTGGTAAGGACTCACACCCGATCTTGGAAAAGAGAGGAGGCTTGAGTGGTTTTTTTATTTTGTGTGTTTTATATAAAGATATGTATGTGTTTTTTATAAATCAATTGATTTATTTAACCATATTTAAAAACGAAACGATTTTATGGACACTTTTATTCATGGTTTTTTACACACAATTGATGTATTTATTTATTTTTCCTTTAAACAGTTTTTAAAATAAGAAATTGTTTTATCTAAGTTTAATTATTTATTTATTTAAAACCAATTATCTGTAAACAGAGAAGGAAAAGAAAAAAACTGTGTACACTGTGAATATGAAAAAAAGAAAAAAGTGACAATAAAATTTTTTTCGAAAGAAAAATCTGTTCTTATCAGTTTAATACCTGATACGTCCTCCATTCGAGGACTTTATATTAAACGGATTTTTAGAGCGAGGAGCTGGAAGAGGGGCTTGCTCCGTCCGCTCCACGCATCGACCTGGTATTGCAGTACCTCCAGGAACGGTGCACCTTTTCAAAGGGGTCAAATGAAAGAAGAAGGAAGGAAGGAAGGGAGGAAGGAAATAAATAAATAAATGAATGAATGAATACGTATTCATGTTAAACGATTGGGGGGAAAAAAAAAAGTAGGAAAAAAAACAGTGACATATGGTACTTAAAAAAAAAAAAAATTCTTGTATTTAATTGTACAAAATGGAACAGGTGTCAGTCGTAAAGGTTTCAGATGTACTTAATTGGAAAAGGGAGGGGACCTATTAGGTTTTAATACAAACCACAGCCCACATCCAGCTCTAGACCAATCCTACATCTGTAGCTATCAAGGCTGTGCAGGTGTAAGGGGCCGGCGCAAGCCAACCTACCCTAGACCGGATTTCTAGGCCTCCGATGGAGTTTCGGAGGCCTGGACTGACTTCCTGTATAGCTCGGGTTTCTCTTCATTCACGCATAAATCTTTCGCCTTTTACTAAAGATTTCCGTGGAGAGGAACGTTGACGAGTTCAACTTATTTTTGTGAGCTTTGCTGAGGCAAAGCTGTATTTGTTTCACAGTTTAACGTAAGAGAGGGAAGAAGTTTGGCTTTGGGATGCAAGGTCGGTTGGGCGTGGTGCCTAGTTGCTCAATCCTCTCTGCGCAAGGTCTTCAAGCGCGTGGTCAGGCATGTCGTCCAGGAGTGGAGGCTCTGCCAGCTGGTGCTCGTTAGGCCAGAGGCCATAACGGGTTATCGCTTCTCGGCCTTTTGGCTAAGATCAAGTGTGATGCCGAGAGTTAACGATCATCAGCCGGCCCGAGTGGTGCGGCTCCGCAATACAGTACGGGTGGAATTAGCTGACAATGTAACAGCTGATGTGACGCAACGTTTTGGAAGAGAATGGGTTGTCTTGAAGATTCTCAAGGATCTGTGTGGAGTGGAGCCGTCTTCAGTATTCTGTCTCCAGGATTTTTCTGCGCAGGGATTTGTGGACATTACTTTGGCATTATTGAGGCAGTGCACGGATTTCTTCGACAAGTGCAGCAGCAATCCAGGCAGCCCTGTGCTCAACGGACTTCGGCTGAATCCTCTCTTCGCCCTGGAAGAGGTACCTCTAGTCATACATATGTATAATCCATTTGTCATTGAGGAGGACGTCAGGGCTTTCCTTGGGCGATATTGCTCCAGTGTGTCAGCAGGGGAAAAGTTGAGGGACCGTTTCGGCATATGGACGGGGAGGCGGAGATTTATGGTACGACTCAAGGTGGACCCGGCGGCTCCTGGAGGCCTTCGTCATCCTCCAGGCAGTTTTGCCTTAGGGCCACACAAGGGGTTCTTGCATTATCCTGGACAGCCCATTTATTGTCGGCGATGCCGGGCTTTGGGCCACACGAAAGTGGCGTGCACAGGCTTGAGGTGCCGATTCTGCGGGGGTGAAGGGCACGTGGCCACAGATTGCAAAGCCCCAAAAACCTGCAGCTTGTGCGGGAGTGAGGCCCACCTGTACCTCAAATGCCCAAACCGGAAAGGGGCCTTTGCTACCCTATTTACAGAAGGACTGGAAGAGATGAGTCAAGTAGGAGGTCCCGCAGAGGATGCGGAGCTACTGATGCAGGAGAGGGAGGGTGAAGAGGAAGACAGCAATGTCGGTGAAGAGCAGGAGGAGACTGATGACAGAAGTATAATAGAGTCTGCTGATGAGAGCCTGGATGTAACAGAGGAGGATTCGGAGAGACCGATCTGCTCCCAAACAGAAGAGGGCACCTGGGCGGAGAAAGTAGAGAGAAACCGGCCCTGGGAAATGCAGCGAGGAGGTCAAGACGGAGTGTGGGAGGAAAAGATGGAGGACGGGGACGAGCAGCCCAAAAAGGGAAGACGCAGGACCCCAAGCGGGGGAATGGACATAGAAAAGAGTCAAGAGAGAAAGAGAAGCAGAAAAGGAGCTGGTAAGGACACAGCGGAGGAGCAGGAAGAGCCGGGGGGAGGGAATCCTTGTGAGAAGAAAGCGGAAAACCTCTATGCGTCACCGGAGGAAGGGGAAGAGGCCCCGGACATGTTCGAGGACAGTATGTTGGGAGGGTCGTGGGAAACAGTGGCAAGGAGAGTAAAGGCTGGGGTGGGAGGGAGCAAGATAAGTAAATGAGACTCAATAAAAGAGGGATAAAGGGGTCTTTAAAGCAGCATGGGTGTTTTTACAAAGGGTTGGAAAGGGGGAAAAGGGCAAAGGGTATCCCCCAAGGACATGGGGAGGGGAGGAAGGTTTGTAAGGAACTATGGGGGAGGGAAGGGTGAGTCTTAGGATAGCTACGCTGAACGTGAGGGGTTGTAGGCAGGCGGAAAAGAGGGCAGCCGTCTTCAGGTCACTGGAAGCGGTGCCCTTTGAGGTCTTGTTTATGCAGGAGTGCCATCTGGGCTCGGCAGCTGATGTTGCTTTGTTTTCAGGAGGGTGGAGGCGGGGGCCCTCAGTTTGGGGTGTCGGAAAAGGATCGGCAGATGGAGTGGGGATCTTGTTCAAGTCATGGGAGTTTGAGTTGGAATCTGAAGTAGTAGTGGTGCCTGGAAGGGTGTTAAGTGTAGATGGGACCTGGAGGGGCGTAGCATTTAGGGCAATCTGCGTATATGCTCCAGCTAGAGTGGGAGAGAGGACAGGTTTCTTCAAGGTACTGGAGCCCCTCTTGTATACAAACAAGAGTTGTTACATGGGGGGTGACTTTAACATTAACCTTGAGAGGGAGAGAGATCTGAACAGAATCCTTACCAGCGCAAATATGATCGACGTTGGGAAAGACCTCGGGGTGGGGCTACGTGGAGGAATAGCAGGGGGATGGCCTCTCAGCTGGACTACATCCTGGCAGCCAGAGGGGCGAAGGTGATCCGCTACCAGGTGCAGCCTTTTTGGGCATCCGATCATTGTTTGGTGAGGGCAGAACTGGAATTGAGCGCGGGGGCAAGGGGCCCGGGGTTTTGGAAGATGAACGTAACTCACTTGCAGGATCCTTCCTTCCTGAGCACGATGCATATGCTCTATTTGGGGTGGCAGTCCCTGAAAGTTCTCTACAGCACCGAGGTAGAGTGGTGGGAGGACACAAAAGCCAAGGTGGCAAAGTTCTGTCAGTGGTGGGGCCGCAATGCGGCAAAGGAGAAAAGAGAGAAGATAGCGCAGTGGTCGAGGACCTTGCAGGTCTCCTGGGCTAGGGGGGATATGGGGGGGGCTAAGCAGGCTAGCGAAGTGTTGCGAGATCACTTTTACGCCGAAGCCAGAGGTTACAGTGTGCAGGCAGGGCGGCGGCGTCTGCTGGAAGACGAGAGGCCAACACGGTTCTTTTTTGATAGGGTTAGGGCCCGGCAACGCAGGTCCCATATGGAAGGCTTGAGGGAGGGAGAGCTCCTGATCACTTCCATGGGAGGGATGTTAGAGAGGGCGGCAGCCTACTATGAAGATCTGTTCCAGCCAAGGAGTATGGGGGAGGTGGAGGCGGGGGATTTCTTGAAGGCCGTCGACAGGAGGGTGGCTCAGGAGGACCTGGAGGACCTAGAAGCCGAGCTGACTCAGGGGGAGGTGGAGGAGGCCATGCGCTCGCTCAAGGGAGGGGTAGCGCCAGGGGGGGATGGGCTTCCCGTTGAGTGGTACAAAGCGGTGTGGCCATGGGCCAGCAGAGACATCATGGCCGTGTTTGAAGAGATAATAAAGAAGGGGTTACTGCCTGAGACAGCTAGGACGGGGTACATCACGCTCCTGCATAAGAAGGGAGAGAGAGCAGAGCTAGCAAATTGGCGACCAATCACTCTTCTCTGTGCCGATTACAAAATCTTGGCTAAGGTGCTGGCCCAGCGCCTAAAGAAAGTGATGAGCACAGTAGTGCACCCGGACCAGACGTGCGGCGTGCCCGGACGCTCCAGTAGCATGAATCTGGCACTGATTCGGGATGCGATAGCATGGGCTCAGCAACGTAGGCTGCCCCTAGCTCTACTGGGGCTGGATCAAGAAAAGGCGTTCGACAGGGTAAACCATAGGTTTTTGTTGGCCACCTTACAGCGGATGGGATTTGGGGAAAAGTTCCTTTCTTTCATCCGGCTGCTCTACCGGGGGGCAGTGAGCCGCGTGGGAATCAATGGCCATTTCTCAAGAGCGGTAGCGCAGGCAGGAGGAGTGAGACAGGGGTGCCCTGTGTCCCCCCTCCTATATGTGCTCTATCTGGAGCCTCTGTTGGCCAGGTTCAGGAAGGAGCACAGTTTTCTTGGGCTACACATCCCAGGGGGAGAAGGGGTACGCGCAAAAGTAACAGCATATGCGGATGATACTACCCTATTCCTGGCCTCGGAAGGGGACTTTGGGGTAGTTGAACGGATCCTAGCGGCCTTTACTGAGGCTACCGGCGCACGGGTCAACCGCAGAAAATCTTCGGTCCTCTTTGTGGGATCCTGGGCACATCGGATGGATGTCCCGGGGGGCTTCTCCCTGTGCCCAGATGGGCTCCGGATACTAGGGGTCAGGTTTTGGAGGGAGCGCAGCGAGGTCAGAAATTGGGAAGAGGCCCTAGTGCGGTTGCAGGCCAAGGCAGCAAGGTGGGCAGCAAGAGATTTGTCTCTGACTGGGAGGGTTGTGGCAGTTAACTGCGACCTGTTCGCAAGCCTGATCCATCTGTCATATGTTTTTCCGGTCCCCTTCTGGACAGGGCGGAGAATAGAGCGGGCGCTCTTCTCACTCGTTTGGGGGGGCAAATGTGAGTGGGTGGCGAGAGGCACCATGTACCTAGAGGTGGGGAAGGGGGGTAGGGGTGTAGTCTGTGCGCCCCTCAAGCTGGCTGCACTGTACGTATCCCACCTGGCAGGTCTGGTGCGAGGGACGGAGGGGCACCTAGCAAGCCTGTTTGCTAGGTTTTGGTTTGGTTTCCCATTGCGATCGGTGATTCCGTGGAAAGGGACATTACCGTGGTCTGCGGACCGGCCAGGACACTATGGCCGGGTGATGGATATAATAAAGGGAATGCCATGGTGCTTGAGGGATGCCGTGGTATTAGACAATAGACTTTTTTATAGGCAGTGGAAGAAGGGACATATAGAAGGGGTGGCTGGGCAACGGCCAAGATCTGACATAGATTGGGGGGCACTGCAGCCCAAGTGGCTTGACGGGCCTAGCAGAGACCTCCACTGGTTGGGGGCCATGGGGCGGTTGCCTGTACGAGAGAGACTCTACCGTCACGGGCAAAGCAGCACCCCCCTTTGTCCGATGGGGTGCGGGAGTGAAGAGGACATAGGGCACGCACTGTGGGAATGCCCCATTGCAGCCGGGCTCTGGCAGCAGGTGTCGGGATGGTGGGCCAGGAGGGATAGGACCTGTTGGCTCGAATTTAGCCTATTACCCAAAAACATTTAAAATTCAACTTAGAAGCCAATACTCACATCTACCTCTGAGACCAGTTGGAGATAGAAAAAATACACCAGCCGTGAGTGAGAAGAAGCAAGGGTCCAGCTTTATTGTTCCATTCCACCACACGAGATCCACACCGATGAGAATTCTCAGAAGTGATCCCCCCTACCCTGAGCTTAAGCTCCAGTATTTATACTGTATTTACACACTAGATAACCCATAGGTTTCCAGAAAAGGCCTATTTCACTTACCCATAGAATTGAAACCCGGGGTTTTACTTTACACATAAAATCAGAACTCCGGCATTTCCAACAACCCAGGAAACAAAAACCCAGTGTTTCTATTTACCTAGGTTTTCAAAAACCAGGGTTCTCTTTTACCTAGGTCTTCAAAAACCAGGGTTCTCCCTTACCTAGGTCTTCAGAAACCATGATTCCCATTTCCCTAGGTAATAAAAATGACGTAAGCAAGACGACTAAACAACCGGGAGGGACCTTGGTCTTATCGTTATCTCGAGGGGGGGGGCAGCCACCCTTATAACTGGCTTTCTTCATGGTTCTCTAAAAATTAAGGCTTTCCTTGCGAGACGAGAATCTTCACCATCTGAATCATGAGTAAGTTATATTTTCCTTTTTTTCCCGTACTTCTCATTTATAATTTATTTTCATATTTGCACTATATTTCTTATTTTATATATATTTATACTACTTGAAAAGCGGTTTACTGTACTTCCAACTTCTTAATATCATTACAGTTCTACTGTCCTGCATATCCTACTATTCTGTTTTTTATAGAGTTTCTCTATTACTATAAGATATTATTAAAGTTATTCATGTGTGTGTATGTATGTTGTGTCTTGACTGTACGAGTGTGTGTGTGGGTGTGTGTTTTTAGCACTCCTCAGCTCGTACACTTCTTTTTGACTTTTTTCCTATTACTGCTCTTAAATTGCTCGTAATTCCAATCCGCCTAATCCCGCTTCTATGTGTCTAGGTGCCGGTGCCCGTCGTCAGTCCCCTCTCTCTCCGTTACTGGACCTGGATCAGGGTTTGGACCTGGATCTGGATACTCATTACCAGCTTGTGCATCTCACTGCTGATATCATGATGCTACTTAACTATCTTCGCCGCACCCCCCCTAAGAATGGAGATCCGGGGTTCCCCCCTCTTCTTCGGTACAGAATCTGCCCCACGAACGTGCGTGTTGACGCTTCTACCCAGTCAGACCCAGAACCCCCCTCCAGCTTCCAATCCGAGGATGATGATGCTGTCTTCTCCGATCCGGGCCCCGACCATCCGTCCCTCTTCTCACCTACCAGTCCGCCCGACTCTCAGTGGTCCGCTCACTTCACCCACCCTGATTTCCCCATGTCCCCAGGACGCACCCCATTTTCCTCCCCCTCTTACTCTCCTCCAGACTACGCACCCACCCGTCCTGTGAATTACCAATAAAATTACATTTTTTACTCATACTCAATCTCCCTCGTGTTTATTTCATGTCATTTTTATCCACAACATTTCCCCCCTCTGAGGCTATGAAGCCTCATACAATACTTTAATTAAGCGTAGATGTACCTCGTTATAACTCTTAACCCTTAACTTACTTCTCCTTTTATATATATATATATATATATATCATTTTGAATCTAACTACTTTGATTATACCCTACATCGATTATAAGTGTGATTAACTGAGTTTCCCTAATCATTCATTACTACTACTACCGCCGTACGTTTTGTATTTGTCGGGACCTGCAGATTCTTGCTTCCCCTCAAAAACCAAACCCCAGTCTTTTGCAGTCAGGGGTGGGCGAAAAAACCTCCTACGAGGGAAAAATTCCCACCCTGCCAGCACTATGTGCTCGGCAGCACCATTATACTTTTCTGTGCCTGATTGCGTCACATCACAAACATTTTATAACATTTTATAACAATACTTGACAGTCTGTTGTATGCAGTATCTGTATCTCTCTATATGCTGGTTGTCTTCAGCTCAAGCACTTTACGTACTGTAGAGAGCCACCCTTTGGGGAGAGGTTAGGCTAGCACGTACACCCAGGGTATGGATCTTCACATCTTCTCATCCTGTCTGCCACAGAGCAGACCCCCCGTTGACGCTTTGTACCGGACCTTCACGTGTTCCCCACCATCTCGTCATTGGAGGATTGAGCATCCTCCAGGGGTTGCATGTTCTAGTCCGCTGCTGCCCTGTAGTCAGCCTTCTCTCGCGGCTCCGGGACTCCCACCTCCGGGTGAACACCTCCGGGTGAACACCTCCTCCCGTTGAGGCGGTGACGCCTCACACATAACACTGATAACACTGCACTTAGCTGTGTTCCTGTGAATATATAGCTCCATACATAATAGTTAGTGGTCTTATATATGTTTTTTCGATTCATCTGCAATTACTCCAGCGGCCGTCCATCATAAGGAACAGACACAGACATGGGTCGACCCGTAAGCATTTCATGCGGTGTTAGATACATATTGCTGTTAGTCTGCATGTGATAGGTCATTAGTGCAAGAGGTAGAGCATCTACCGAACTACGTTTAGTATCAGCACAAATTACATCAAACACAAATCAGGGTGTGCCAGACCTATCCCTGGTCAAGGAAAAAAATAAATAATTTTGAGCACACTTCAGGTGATCCTCCACCGTTGCCTGCAAGTACAGAGATCATTCCTCTACCTTCCCCCTCGCACACTGGCTAAGATCATGGGCAGCTGTAATACATACAGCAAGAAGTGCAGTCAGAATTCAATTAAACTATTTGTTCGATAAGTGGCGTTCCAATTTTTTCCTAGAACCTCATTGCATTCAAACAACTCCAAACAGACGACACAATCCATGGGCCTAAACGTCAGTATTTATATTATTTTTTATTTATTTTTTATTATATATATATAGATTTTTTAACAATTCTACCCTTAACCAGGTTGCATTCTTTAGTGATAGACTTCTATTCAGCCAATTGGGCAGAACAGGGTGTTCATAATGTTTGTGAAATTTCAGACCCAAAACTTTTAAGCTCAACGAAATACAAATTTCGGCTGGGCAATCGTGAGTGTTCTCAGTGACTGGCTCCACAGAATTAATGACACCACTACAACACTTACAGTTGGTGAGTTAGGCACACTAACAGGTTTAAGAATTTTAGTTCGGGTGGCACATCGATTAACCCCATATCCCCATATAATGTTCTTTCAAAATAGAAATGACCTGGTGTGATAAACGTAAGATCGATGTGTGAGAGAGCAATTTTCCCAATGATCCGCACTAAGAGAGCATCTCCAGCCTGGCAATCCTTGTGCCACCAAATCCAATGTTTTCAATACATAAACTACAGCCCTGTAAGCGCTCCATTCTCCTGAGCCAGGACCCCCCCCCCCCCCCCCCCCAGCAGCACCCCCCTTTTCCAGTCACACGTGAGACACAGTCTTTGTTATTGTTTGTCAGCCATAGTTCAGGTGCAAAGCATAAGTTCATTCAATGTCAGGCTTGTCCAAAGAACACCCGGATCTCAGGATGTTGTCCTGTAGTGAACAATCAGTGATCCACTGCAGACCATACTTGATAACGTCCAGGAACATTTGTTGTGCTTTTATGGGGCGGAGGATGACCCCAATCATGTCCTGACGGCCTTGGGAGCGTGCAAGGGAGTCTATGACCACAGAGGAGTACACCACAGGGGAGCCCACAGCCCCCGAAGGAGACGCTTCCAGGTGTACTACCGATCTAGGAATTGTTAAGAGGAATAACGGCCTTGAGCTCTCACATGCAGTCATTTGGAAAAAGCGCGGATCCATAATAATATTATGTGGAATGGAATTAGAGTTATAGGTTACAATTGGGACATCTTATATATATATATATACACACATATATATATATATATATATATATATATATATATTCTATATACATCATACTATAAATAATGGTTACTGGGTGGGTTGGTTGTATCGCAAAACTCATCACTTCTGTTATCACAGCTTGCTGTAATAATGCTAGACTAAGTGGGCATGTCCTTTCAAGATATTGTTTACAGGGCAATAGTACTGGGAAACTGGAGACAGACAACTGGGAACACACATCTGCAAAACCCATCATTAAATGTTCAATTTATGCATCAGATCTAGGCCTTAAAACAGTGAATATTTATCGTGATTTACTATACCCTGATTTTAATAAAGCAGGAAGCTATTAAAAACAAGTCGATATGAGGAGTTCGGTTTTTAACGTGTTAAGACATGTGATGTTTACAGATCACTCAAGTTCGATATAAACACATCACAAGGCCCTGATTGTGTGGAGTCTGTATTTCTAAACTATTATTTCATCTCTTTCAATTTATCATTTTAATCTTTCATTAGACAAAGGGGTTATACTAGAAATTTGGAAATCAGTTTTCTTATTTATTTATTACATTAAATCAGGGACACCCAACTATATTAGATCATTACAATCCAATAACACGGCCTCCTCGCCTATGTCCCTTGTAGAAAGCTTTTTTCAGTAAACCGTTCACATGTTATCAGTCTGCAAGAAGTCTAAGGTCATACAAACATATCAGCACAACTGTTGTTTTGAAAGTCTTAAAACAATGTCACGGTTCCCTCTGCCCTTCCCTGTCTGTTGATTTAGAAGAGGCTCTCAACACAGTGAATCAGGAAATATTGCTGCAGAGATTAAATAATGTTGGTCTATCGAATCATTTAAAAAATTTACTAAAGTAATCCCCACTGCTCTAATCAAACGAATAACACCTCTCTTAAAGGGGTTTTCCACTCTCATGTATAGTTATCCCTGTAAAATAGTTCTAGTCCATTTATTTTTAAAAGTACAAACCCAATTGACAAGGATACATTCTTATCCCTTCCTGTTTTTCATTTACCAGAAAGATATTGAGAAAGGAAAACAAAATTCCTTTAGTCTGAAAATTTGTGGTGCACACTACCCGAACATATTAATATTCCATCTGTGCTAACGAGTGATAATCCCAATAAGATAGAACTAAAATAGAGTAAATGAGGTTGAGATCTAGATATGCATTTACAGTCCTCTAGCCACTTGTATTCCACTAATTTACATTCAAAACAACCTAGTGAATTTGGTTCTATGTGTACAGCACTAGTCTGTAGTCTAAATGGTATACATGCATGTACATGCATTTTGTTTCTTATTAATTTATAACTGTATCAAAATACTGTACTCAAAATATCACTCAGATCCTTCATACATGACATTTAAATGTTGCTCACTTTCGAGGAATGTGAATATGTATTTAACTTAGTCTAATAAAATTTATCATCTTGGCTGAATGCACAATTGTAAGAAGCATAAGATTCGCCCTATAATTTTATCCATTTCATTTAAACTGTATTTGACCATATTGAGGTAGTGTTAAATCTACTCATATCACAAACCACATTTCCCATCCTTCACTGCGGTCCACAAACATGGCTGGCTGCCATGGACCGCAATTCCCAGACCACACACACATAAAAATACCACACCTGCATCCAGTTCACAGCTCTCAGTTTTTATCAGTTTTCAGCTGCTGTATAACATATTGTCAATTCAATTCACTTCACAGGTTATCGAGTTTGTGACCACTGCTTTGTATTATTAAGTATTGTAACTCGTATACTTTATATGACATATCCATAGCACACCATATAGCACATATGTGTATACATATACACACCCACACATATATATATATTTGCATAACTACTCTATTTACCAATCTACGGTTCAGGAAAAAAACACTTCAAACTACACTATTGTAAAGGGACCGTAATTAAACTACCTCCCAAACTCATATCGGCACAACATGTCTGCAAAAGTAAGTAATCAAATCATCACCTTATTTTAATGTTACTGATCCAGATATCACATCTGTAACAGGCGTATAAAGAATTTAAAATGTGCAGACTACTACTGCCATCTGATCTTACTAATTACTTATCATTGGACATATACACAGCATTTAAAGAGAAAACATGCAGAAATTATTCAGCATTATACAACACAAATACCACACGCCAGAAGAATTCGCACTTACACTGCTTAAGATATTGTATAGCCACATACCCATATAGGAATCACCGATACAAATTAATTATGGTTACTCCAGCTCTTCTTAGCGAGTCAGTTCATGAAGGTAGACTGCTCTCTAATACCAAATGTTTAGGCTCAACATTATCTCAACAGGGAGGATGTGACCTCCCTGATACGGACCACATTGTGATCAGCCTGAGACTGTTACCTCGGGTCGGTTTTACTTTTCAGGGTTTTTTTTATTAATATCACTCAAAACGAACAGGTTCACATGTCAATTTTATCATTAGTCAGGAAAAGATGCCTCTGCAGAAGAAACTAAGTGGCACAATACACACCACATAAACTATTATTAAAGTTCTCTTCGGACTGTTAACATCAAGACATGCTGATTGATTTTAATTTTTACAGGAATATATCCACGTATATATATAGAACGTAAGATAAAGGATTGGGAAAAAAAGGGGTAAAAACAGAAATCTCTCGTACGCGCTCTCTCGCGCGCTCGGTGGTTTAGATAACCGTCACCATGGAACTCAAAACACTTTCATTCAGTTTCCAAACAGGGAAACACATGGAATTCAAATTAAAATGAAAAGAATGATTTGGAGCTCCGGCGCGCATGATTCTGACCAGCCGTGCACCCCATCTAAACATGGAACTGTGTACAATCTGCGCAACACGGTCTCAATCCAGTCTGGTGTCATGCCAGGAGACTGAGGAGCCAGGCCGGACGGAGACCCTCCCTCCTAACTTGGAACACGCACAGTAACACCATAATACTAAACAAACAACAAACACACATAAAACTCTTTTAGGCGAACCACACAGACAGTTTTGCAAAACACCCATCATTTTTGAGTTATGACAACTTTAAATTAATTTCAACCAATGAAGCGCATTGAGTTGGAGAAATCACCTTTTCCTCTACAGTCAAAAGGTCTTCCATTAAAACTCATTTAATAATCTGTATAATAACCACAAGTTTTTAACTTAATTACTCATAGAAATAATGTTGTTCCAACTAGTTTTTCCACACTATTTAAAAGGAATTTAAGTGTTATGTACTTATTTACCATAATTGTGAACACAATTTTTTTTAAAATATAATTTACTAACTTCAAGTTGAATAACAATAGTTACTAAAATGCTACAAATATAAATGAAATGAAATATAAATATAAATGGAATATAAATGAAAGGTCCAAATGGACTTTCTCCTTCACATTTGGAGCGTCGGACTCATTCATTTCTTAACAGTGACTTCTGGGGCCTGAAAATGCACACTTTTTTTTCCGCCTTCAGTCTTCCTTTTTCCCTGGATCACACAATCTGGGAATATGTTTTTATATATTACAGGTCTAGTAATTCTTCTTTACACAATGGGCAGTCGAACAGATGTCTAAAATATGTGCCATTGGCGTGCATGCTCCCCAAAATTTTTAACACACTTATACAGCAGTTATTGATACCAAATTAATTATAACACACACAGTCTCGCCGACTCACCGAAAGTATGTACCGGATTCGAAACATTCAAAGTCCGCAAGATATCTCACAATGCTCCGCATTACCCAGCTCACTCTGAAGAACACACACACACACCGAATTGTCTTACCTTTTTCCCCCTTGTCCTTCCACACAGACGCACAGATAAGAACGGACAGGAACACACACACATACACCCCCCCTTTCTATCAACAACGCAGGCAAGCTCACATACACACATTGTATTCCACATTATTACACTTATTTTACTACATGAAGTTTTCAAAGTATAAAGCACCTCCAAACCAGCTCCGTATGCATGAAGCTTACAGTCATACAAATTAAATCCAACTTTCTCCAAAGGAAAAATTTTCTTTTCTCTAAATCTTATCCCACTTATCCAATACAGGTATGGAGCTCATGTTCAGAGCACTAATAAATACATTTTCCCTGTCTCCAAAACTCACACGCTCTCACACCACACTCATATTATACATATTATAAGCACATATATTTTAAGCACACACATTTGTTAGTACATATTCCATTCATACACCGGGCATGCTGTATTGCACGACCCGGACCTGGGCCCAGGATTTATTCCCCTCTCTATCCAGCCCTGGAATCTAATCTATCTATCTTTTATCTAATCCTTTTCCAGCGGTATTAGGGGTCCCCACCAATGCAGCCGCCACTAGACTGCTAGTCAAGTCTAGTAGCCGGTATCTGGGGTCTGAGGCCTCATTTTTCCACCTGCTTTCTATCCCAGCCCTGGAGAATTTCTCTATTTCTCTTTTTTCTACCTTTTTTCTACCTCCTCCAGCGGTATTGCAGGACTTTCACTCACACAACACATATACCATTTCTTTATTACAATTAAAAAAGTACATTCTATAATCTATACTTCTCTTACCTCTTCTCACTCACTCCAGGTTCTTTTGGAGACCCACTTAGTCTTTCTTCCCACCCCGGGGCTTCTCAATCGTAACAACAGACCACTAAAACAGAGCTTTGAAATAACAGGCGTCTGCAATGCCTTTTCCTATACGGCCTGTCTGTTGCTTAGAGAGCGAAGTCCCACGGGAGAGATTCCAGACATATAGATCTTAGCCCAGTCCCTTCGTGGTCGCCAAATGTTGGCTCGAATTTAGCCTATTACCCAAAAACATTTAAAATTCAACTTAGAAGCCAATACTCACATCTACCTCTGAGACCAGTTGGAGATAGAAAAAATACACCAGCCGTGAGTGAGAAGAAGCAAGGGTCCAGCTTTATTGTTCCATTCCACCACACGAGATCCACACCGATGAGAATTCTCAGAAGTGATCCCAACTACCCTGAGCTTAAGCTCCAGTATTTATACTGTATTTACACACTAGATAACCCATAGGTTTCCAGAAAAGGCCTATTTCACTTACCCATAGAATTGAAACCCGGGGTTTTACTTTACACATAAAATCAGAACTCAGGCATTTCCAACAACCCAGGAAACAAAAACCCAGTGTTTCTATTTACCTAGGTTTTCAAAAACCAGGGTTCTCTTTTACCTAGGTCTTCAAAAACCAGGGTTCTCCCTTACCTAGGTCTTCAGAAACCATGATTCCCATTTCCCTAGGTAATAAAAATGACGTAAGCAAGACGACTAAACAACCGGGAGGGACCTTGGTCTTATCGTTATCTCGAGGGGGGGGCAGCCACCCTTATAACTGGCTTTCTTCATGGTTCTCTAAAAATTAAGGCTTTCCTTGCGAGACGAGAATCTTCACCATCTGAATCATGAGTAAGTTATATTTTCCTTTTTTTCCCGTACTTCTCATTTATAATTTATTTTCATATTTGCACTATATTTCTTATTTTATATATATTTATACTACTTGAAAAGCGGTTTACTGTACTTCCAACTTCTTAATATCATTACAGTTCTACTGTCCTGCATATCCTACTATTCTGTTTTTTATAGAGTTTCTCTATTACTATAAGATATTATTAAAGTTATTCATGTGTGTGTATGTATGTTGTGTCTTGACTGTACGAGTGTGTGTGTGGGTGTGTGTTTTTAGCACTCCTCAGCTCGTACACTTCTTTTTGACTTTTTTCCTATTACTGCTCTTAAATTGCTCGTAATTCCAATCCGCCTAATCCCGCTTCTATGTGTCTAGGTGCCGGTGCCCGTCGTCAGTCCCCTCTCTCTCCGTTACTGGACCTGGATCAGGGTTTGGACCTGGATCTGGATACTCATTACCAGCTTGTGCATCTCACTGCTGATATCATGATGCTACTTAACTATCTTCGCCGCACCCCCCCTAAGAATGGAGATCCGGGGTTCCCCCCTCTTCTTCGGTACAGAATCTGCCCCACGAACGTGCGTGTTGACGCTTCTACCCAGTCAGACCCAGAACCCCCCTCCAGCTTCCAATCCGAGGATGATGATGATGTCTTCTCCGATCCGGGCCCCGACCATCCGTCCCTCTTCTCACCCACCAGTCCGCCCGACTCTCAGTGGTCCGCTCACTTCACCCACCCTGATTTCCCCATGTCCCCAGGACGCACCCCATTTTCCTCCCCCTCTTACTCTCCTCCAGACTACGCACCCACCCGTCCTGTGAATTACCAATAAAATTACATTTTTTACTCATACTCAATCTCCCTCGTGTTTATTTCATGTCATTTTTATCCACAACAGACCCCAATTGATCGGGAGTTGGTGCTGTATGGAAAGGGTGCCCGCAACAACACAGAGCTGTGGAAGGTCGTGTCAGTAGCTAAGAGGGTGTTGTGGGGGGGCGGGGGGGCTGCATCAGGGAGCGGAAGCCGGGGCTGGAGCCTCAAAGCTTGTTCCATGCCTTCCTGAGAGGGATGGCCAGGGTGGAACAGCTGGGAGGCAAAGGGACAAGGGCAGACCGAGCCAGGGTGGGGTAGGGGCGGGTAATTAAAAATGGCGGGGATGGGAAAGGAAAGATACTTCCTTTAGGGAACGCTAGATTTGGGGGCACGGCTTCCTAAAAGGGTGGCAAGTCCAGGCCGATCGGGGGGGAGGGCCGAGGATGTGGGAAGGTAGAAGGAGAAGCTCGCATAGTAAAAGTAGGATACGCGGGGTGAAGGTTTAGGGGGATATGCATTGGAATAAGTGGGATGTGAATGCTTTAGGTAAAAGTAGGATGTACCTGGTGAAGGGTCACGTGGAGATGCATAGAAATAAGGGTGAGGGGATGGCTTTATGTAAAAGTATGAGACACTGGGTGAAGGTTCAGGTGGAAATGCTTTGAAACAAGTGTGATGTGAATGCTCTATGTAAAATAAAAATAAAAAAAAAAAAAAATCTGTTCTTATCAGAGGCAGCAGACACTTGCCCTCCTGAACCCAGTCCCACTGGGATAAAGGAAGAGCAAGTGTCACAAGAGATAATATGCCTCTAATTTGTTTTTAACATTGTCTCTGCATGTTCTAACACTGTTTTATACCTTTTTTTTTACCATACTGCTCATGGCCCTCACAATCTCAACAATCAATGTGAGAAGTGTGAGGTCCACCCTGAGAGCACAGAGTGTATTATCCCTTTTAAAATCTTTTAAGTCAGATGTGATTTTATTACAAGAGTGTGCTTTGCCCTTTTTATCCAGTTACAGGAAATGGGAAGACATGTGGACACCGGGACCCTCCGTGTGGAGTGGTTCCAATTTTAATAAATGTGATGGGGCCGCCACCGACCCTGGCCGCTCGTAGATGCGCCCTCACCTGCAAAGGCTACGGGAGCAGCGAGCCGGAGGGTAGAGGATCTCCTCTGGGCACCGGAAGTGACGGGCCTTGGCCGTGGCTGGAGAGCAGTGAGATGGGCTCCCTTGGTAAGGACTCACACCCGATCTTGGAAAAGAGAGGAGGCTTGAGTGGTTTTTTATTTTGTGTGTTTTATATAAAGATATGTATGTGCTTTTTTTAAATCAATTGTTTTATTTAACTATATTTAAACACGAAACGATTTTATGGACACTTTTATTCATGGTTTTTTACACACACAATTTATGTATTTATATATTTTTCCTTTAAACAGTTTTTAAAATAAGAAATTGTTTTATCTAAGTTTAATTATTTATTTATTTAAAACAAATTGTCTTGTAAACTGAGAAGGAAAAGAAAAGAAAAAACTGTGTACACTGTGAATATGGAAAAAAAGAAAAAGTGACAATAAAATTTTTTTCGAAAGAAAAATCTGTTCTTATCAGTTTAATACCTGATACGTCCTCCATTCGAGGACTTTATATTAAACGGATTTTTAGAGCGAGGAGCTGGAAGAGGGGCTTGCTCCGTCCGCTCCACGCATCGACCTGGTATCGCAGTACCTCCAGGAACGGTGCACCTTTTCAAAGGGGTCAAATGAAAGAAGAAGGAAGGAAGGAAGGAAGGAAGGGAGGAAGGAAATAAATAAATAAATGAATGAATGAATGAATGAATGAACGAATGAATGAATACGTATTCATGTTAAACGATTGGGGGGAAAAAAAAAAGTAGGAAAAAAAACAAAGTGACATATGGTACTTAAAAAAAAAAAAAAAAAAAAAAAAATTTCTTGTATTTAATTGTACAAAATGGAACAGGTGTCAGTCGTAAAGGTTTCAGATGTACTTAATTGGAAAAGGGAGGGGACCTATTAGGTTTTAATACAAACCACAGCCCACATCCAGCTCTAGACCAATCCTACATCTGTAGCTATCAAGGCTGTGCAGGTGTAAGGGGCCGGCGCAAGCCAACCTACCCTAGACCGGATTTCTAGGCCTCCGATGGAGTTTCGGAGGCCTGGACTGACTTCCTGTATAGCTCGGGTTTCTCTTCATTCACGCATAAATCTTTCGCCTTTTACTAAAGATTTCCGTGGAGAGGAACGTTGACGAGTTCAACTTATTTTTGTGAGCTTTGCTGAGGCAAAGCTGTATTTGTTTCACAGTTTAACGTAAGAGAGGGAAGAAGTTTGGCTTTGGGATGCAAGGTCGGTTGGGCGTGGTGCCTAGTTGCTCAATCCTCTCTGCGCAAGGTCTTCAAGCGCGTGGTCAGGCATGTCATCCAGGAGTGGAGGCTCTGCCAGCTGGTGCTCGTTAGGCCAGAGGCCATAACGGGTTATCGCTTCTCGGCCTTTTGGCTAAGATCAATCGGGTGAGACAGCGATCGGCTCTTTGGTGGCCATTGCGCTCAACCTTTTCGTGGTTTTGGGCAAAACCGTTCAGAGAGGAAATTTGTGCGGACCTTGCGACTTTCAGCTTTCGTTGGCGAATGGAACATCGTGCCTGTGAATCTGCGTTTGGGTAAGTACAAATCCATAAATTTATTTACTTTTTTCTCTTTTTTTCATTTTCAAAATATTTATTTCGTTTAGTCTTGTGTCTGTTTTACTTAATCTATTTATTTATTTATTTATTTATTTATAGGCTAGTGGTGCCTCCAAAATGTCGGCTGCTCGTGCCGGCATGAGGAGGCACCACAGCGTGCGCTTTTTGTTTAAAGAGGTGGATGGAAAGCTCCTGGGGATGTCACGCCTTGATTTCTCCAGGAAGCTAATCCAGAAATCTCTTGGTTTCAAACCTGACGAACTGAACTGTCTCGTGACTCTGCCCCTGAACAAAGGTTTTGATGTTAGTTTTAGGACTGCATCTGTGCTTAATGATTTCTGGCAACGGTTTGATGGTTGTAAGGCCCATTTCTCCATGTTCACCGTGGAGAAACTCTCTGATAATTCACTAAAAACGGTGATTGTTAGGATGTTTAATGAAACGGTGACTGGGGATGACATATGTGTATGGCTGGGTAGATTTTGCACTGTTCGCGGACAACCAGTCAAAGTGTTGGATGAGGACGGCATCTGGAATTGTTCCTGGCGAATTCCCATTAAACAATGGGAAGACGCTGGGGGCTACCAGGGCCTGAGACATCTGCCTTCCATGATTGTGTTGGGAGAGAACAGAGGCTACATCCATTACCAGGGGATGCCCAAACTCTGCCGTAAGTGTGGGAGGATGGGACATCTAGCCGAGGCGTGCCAGGAAATCATTTGTGGAAAATGTAGAGAAATTGGTCACGTTTTTGATGAGTGCACCATTGGCAGACGGTGCAATCTGTGTGGGGAGACAAACCACCTCTACAGAGATTGCCCAAAGAGCTTTGCCAACAAATTGAAAAGCAACAAGATGGCCGCCCCACAAACGCGACAAACCGAGCAAACAACGGAGAAGGAGGCGGGCCCTGTGGTTTTGGCGGGAGAGCCAGCTCTCCCGTCAGCCTCAGGGCCTGAACAGATACGGGTAAGTGGGGCGGCCTCAGGGGCGGAGTCAGACAAGCAGAGGGAGGAAGCCCCCCCCTCCCCGGAAAATAAAAGACAGGAAATGGAGGAAGGGGAGGAAGGGACGGCTTCCTCAATGGAGACAGTTTCAGAGTTAAGTGTGGTATCTGGGGAGAGTGGGCCAGACAGTCCCCTCCCAAATGCTCAGGTGCAGAAAAGACCTGCGGGATCTCCTCTGTTAGTAACAGAGGAGAAGAAACTGAGGGCAGAGCATAGGCGGGACAGTTCTTCCTCGGAAGACCTGAACCGCTTGTGGCCCTCAGAGCCCCCCAATGAGGTTGCTTTCTTGCACCCCCAGCTAAGAACATCTTCGCCAAAGGAGCCGCGAGAGGTTGCCTCCGCGGCCCGTGAGGCAGCAGACACTTGCCCTCCTATACCCAGTCCCACTGGGATAAAGGAAGAGCAAGTGTCACAAGAAATCATATGTCTTTAATTTGTTTTTAACGTTGTCTCTGCATGGTTTTAACACTGTTTCATACCTTTTTTTACCATACTGCTCATGACCCTCACTATCTCAACCATCAATGTGAGAAGTGTGAGGTCCACCCTGAGAGCACAGAGTGTATTATCCCTTTTAAAATCTTTTAAGTCAGATGTGTTTTTATTGCAAGAATGTGCTTTGCCCTTTTTATCTAGTTACAGGAAATGGGAAGACATGTGGACACCGGGACCCTCCGTGTGGAGTGGTTCCAATTTTAATAAATGCGATGGGGTCGCAATCTTAATAAATAATCCCAACATCGTGGTGAAGGGCAGCACAGTGGTGAGAGATGGACGGGCACTCTTAGCTAATCTGACCTTTTTAGATAGGGATTTTACTATTCTTAATGTATATGGTTTTACAGAAAAAAATGAAAGGTATGAACTTTTAGAAGACCTGCAGTCCCACATGCTAGGGAGGGTTCCTTTAATCGTAGCAGGGGATTTTAATTGTATTTTAACAGCTAAAGATAGGAAAAGGGTAGCAGGGGAGTGCGTAGTAGACAAAACATCGGTTTTACTCCAAGGATTAGTCAAAGATTTTAAACTAGTCGACTGTTTTAAAGCGTTGCATCAAAGAGAGGAGGGCTTCACCTGGTTCAGTGGTGATGGCACCAGAGCCTCTCGGATCGACTATGGTTTTTACACGGGACTGCCCGCCGACCGATGCTACACTGACCCCTCTCTTCTTTTCAGACCACATGATGCTGTCCTGCACCCTTTCACTGTCCACTGGTGTGACGGTAGGAGGAGGGCTGTGGAGGCTGAACTGCTCAGTGTTAGAAGACGAGGAAGTAGTCAGAGAGTACAGGGAGCAGTTCAGCCAATGGCAGACCCTCCAGGACTTTTATGAGTCACGAGCACAGTGGTGGGAGATGATAAAGGAAAGGACAAAAAGATTTTTTAAGAAGGTAGGAAAAGAAAAGAAAAACAGGGAAAAAAGATGCATGATGGGACTGCAAAAACGACTGCAGAGATATTTTAACCTTTTTAACTGTGGTATGGATTTTACAGACGAGATCAAAGCAGTAAAAGAAGAAATGCGTGTTTTATCGGATATACAAAGCAGGGGGGTCATTTTAAGAAGCAGAGAGAGGGAGATTGAAGAAGGGGAAAAGTGTACAAGATATTTTTTTTAAAAAGATTGTTTCAAGGGGAGGTATAATCACCGCAATAAAAGATGGAGGGAGGGAGTTAAAGTCAACAGAGGAGATTTTAGGTGGGGTGGAAGAATTTTATACCGACCTGTATAAGGAAAAATCTGTACACAAAGATACCCTGGAGGAAGTTTTAGCCTTTTTAGACAACAAGGTAAACAGTGAAACAGTGCTTTTATCCCAGGATTTCACGCTTTTAGAAATGCAAAATTCTTTAAAAGGTTTTAAAAAGGGGAAGTCCCCAGGAATGGATGGACTCCCCCTGGAATTTTATCTGACTTTCTGGGACATTTTAGCACATGACTTATTCACTGTTTTTAACGAATTTGAGACCTTGGACAGACTCCCAGACAGCTTTAGAACAGGGATAGTGTCGCTTCTTCACAAGAAAGGCGACAAGACGGACCTAAGGAACTGGAGACCGATCACGCTTTTAAACTTTGATTGTAAACTTTTTAGCAAGATTTTATCAGCACGTATGTCGACCGTCTTAGAGGACGTGATCCACCCGGATCAAGCGTGTGCTGTGCCAGGGAGGAAGATCACCGACAGCCTGGTACTGATCAGAGACGTCATCTGTTACGCGAGAGACAGAAACATCCGTCTAGCGGTCCTGAACCTAGATTTTGAAAAAGCATTTGACCGAGTCTCGCATCAGTTCCTGTTTCAGGTACTGGACAAAATGGGGTTCCCTGATAGGTTCATAGCCTGGGTGGGATTACTGTACAAGGGCATAGTAAGTAGAATGTTGGTTAACGGGCACGTGTCCAAGGCGGTGAATATCCGCAGTGGCGTCCGTCAGGGGTGTCCTTTATCTCCCCTCCTGTATGTGGCTTGCATAGAGCCACTGGCACAGATCTTGAGAAGGGATAAATGGGTCAAAGGACTCGAAGTGCCTGGGACGGGTGGACTGACCGCAACATGCGTTTTATATATGGACGACGTAACCCTTTTAGCCACAGACTTTTTATCCATGCGAAGAGCAATGGACCTGACTGACTGGTACGGTCGGGCCTCGGGTGCCAAGCTCAACAGGAGCAAGTCCGAGGCCCAGCTCTTCGGGCCGTGGGGTGACGTGGACATAGGCGGACTGGAATTGGTTTTTAAAAACGACTTACGGATTTTAGGAGTCAAATTTGACAAAGAGGGTGGAGGACGGGCAAACTGGGCCGACTTGTTAGGGAAAGTCAGGCAAAAACTGGGCTTTTGGGGACTAAGACAGATGACTTTTGAAGGTAAAGTTTTAATTTTTAAAGCAGTGATTTTACCTTTAATGTTGCTCGTGTGTTCTGTTTTTAGTCCCCCACGTAATTTTCTCTTAGATCTGGAGAGGGCGGTGTTTTACTTCGTCTGGGGGTCCAAGTGGGAGAGAGTGAAGAGGGAGGTCGTGAAGAAGAGACCGGAAAAAGGCGGGAAAGGCCTCCCGGACCCCCACCTGTTTTTAGGCAGCCGTTTCACCGCCCTCCACATCGCATACGCCGTGGCCCCGTCCAGAGAGAGCAAGACAGCGGCCATGACCCGTTTCTGGATGGGGTCGTACCTACGAAGCCTTAAGATTTTACCAATAGATCTCAAAACGCCTGTGTCTTTTAATCTGACAAAAGAGCATGATTTTATCAAGAAATTTTTAAAGAAAAATGTTTTAGAAGGAGAAGATGTTTCAGTTTTAACTAACCACAGGTCTCTTCTCTCTCTCGTTCAGGATCGGGAACCTGTGAGTCCAGTCCCCGGCCTCGCTCTAAGTGAGGCCAAACAAGTTTGGAGGAACGCCGCCCACCCTGCTCTTCAGAACAGGCACAAGGACCTGTCATGGATGGTGGCCCATGAGATTCTCCCGGTCAGGGCGGTCATGCACTCCCGGGGCATGGGCTCCAACCCCATCTGCCCACGACCCGGATGCAACGCGCCGGAGACCGTGCGACACCTCTTATGGGAGTGCGGCGCCGCGCGGGACCAGTGGACCACGACCGGCCCCCTGTATTTCCCGTGCCTGTCGGCAGGTGGGGTCCAGATGGACTACAAGCTCGCCATCCTCGGGGTGGGCCCAGGCTCGAAGGGCCTAACGGCGCAGAGGTTCACCACGCTCTGGCTCACCCTCAACGCCGTGAAGGATGCCATCTGGACCACCAGAAACCTGCTGGTGGGGAAACGCGTGACGGTGCCCCTCCATGCGAGCGAGCAGATGGCGAAGTCCACGCTGCAGGGGTACCGCGCGGCGACATTCGGAGGAGGGGGCCGGGGTTGCACGAGAAAGGTCCCGGCCGCCACCGACCCTGGCCGCTCGTAGATGCGCCCTCACCTGCAAAGGCTACGGGAGCAGCGAGCCGGAGGGTAGAGGATCTCCTCCGGGCACCGGAAGTGACGGGCCTTGGCCATGGCTGGAGAGCAGTGAGATGGGCTCCCTTGGTAAGGACTCACACCCGATCTTGGAAAAGAGAGGAGGCTTGAGTGTTTTTTTTATTTTGTGTGTTTTATATAAAGATATGTATGTGTTTTTTTATAAATCAATTGATTTATTTAACTATATTTAAAAACGAGACGATTTTATGGACACTTTTATTCATGGTTTTTTACACACACAATTGATATATTTATTTATTTTTCCTTTAAACAGTTTTTAAAATAAGAAATTGTTTTATCTAAGTTTAATTATTTATTTATTTAAAACCAATTATCTGTAAACTGAGAAGGAAAAGAAAAAAACTGTGTACACTGTGAATATGAAAAAAAGAAAAAAGTGACAATAAAAATTTTTTTTCGAAAGAAAAATCTGTTCTTATCGCTTCTCGGCCTTTTGGCTAAGATCAAGTGGACGAGACTGCGATCGACTCTCTGGTGGCCATTGCCCTTAATCTCTTCGTGGTTTTGGGCAAAACCGTTCAGAGAGGAAATTTGTGCGGACCTTGCGACTTTCAGCTTTCGTTGGCGAATGGAACATCGTGCCTGTGAATCTGCGTTTGGGTAAGTACAAATCCATAAATTTATTTACTTTTTTCTCTTTTTTTCGTTTTCAAAATATTTATTTCGTTTAGTCTTGTGTCTGTTTTACTTAATTTATTTATTTATTTATTTATTTATAGGCTAGTGGTGCCTCCAAAATGTCGGCTGCTCGTGCCGGCATGAGGAGGCACCACAGCGTGCGCTTTTTGTTTAAAGAGGTGGATGGAAAGCTCCTGGGGATGTCACGCCTTGATTTCTCCAGGAAGCTAATCCAGAAATCTCTTGGTTTCAAACCTGACGAACTGAACTGTCTCGTGACTCTGCCCCTGAACAAAGGTTTTGATGTTAGTTTTAGGACTGCATCTGTGCTTAATGATTTCTGGCAACGGTTTGATGGTTGTAAGGCCCATTTCTCCATGTTCACCGTGGAGAAACTCTCTGATAATTCACTAAAAACGGTGATTGTTAGGATGTTTAATGAAACGGTGACTGGGGATGACATATGTGTATGGCTGGGTAGATTTTGCACTGTTCGCGGACAACCAGTCAAAGTGTTGGATGAGGACGGCATCTGGAATTGTTCCTGGCGAATTCCCATTAAACAATGGGAAGACGCTGGGGGCTACCAGGGCCTGAGACATCTGCCTTCCATGATTGTGTTGGGAGAGAACAGAGGCTACATCCATTACCAGGGGATGCCCAAACTCTGCCGTAAGTGTGGGAGGATGGGACATCTAGCCGAGGCGTGCCAGGAAATCATTTGTGGAAAATGTAGAGAAATTGGTCACGTTTTTGATGAGTGCACCATTGGCAGACGGTGCAATCTGTGTGGGGAGACAAACCACCTCTACAGAGATTGCCCAAAGAGCTTTGCCAACAAATTGAAAAGCAACAAGATGGCCGCCCCACAAACGCGACAAACCGAGCAAACAACGGAGAAGGAGGCGGGCCCTGTGGTTTTGGCGGGAGAGCCAGCTCTCCCGTCAGCCTCAGGGCCTGAACAGATACGGGTAAGTGGGGCGGCCTCAGGGGCGGAGTCAGACAAGCAGAGGGAGGAAGCCCCCCCCTCCCCGGAAAATAAAAGACAGGAAATGGAGGAAGGGGAGGAAGGGACGGCTTCCTCAATGGAGACAGTTTCAGAGTTAAGTGTGGTATCTGGGGAGAGTGGGCCAGACAGTCCCCTCCCAAATGCTCAGGTGCAGAAAAGACCTGCGGGATCTCCTCTGTTAGTAACAGAGGAGAAGAAACTGAGGGCAGAGCATAGGCGGGACAGTTCTTCCTCGGAAGACCTGAACCGCTTGTGGCCCTCAGAGCCCCCCAATGAGGTTGCTTTCTTGCACCCCCAGCTAAGAACATCTTCGCCAAAGGAGCCGCGAGAGGTTGCCTCCGCGGCCCGTGAGGCAGCAGACACTTGCCCTCCTATACCCAGTCCCACTGGGATAAAGGAAGAGCAAGTGTCACAAGAAATCATATGTCTTTAATTTGTTTTTAACGTTGTCTCTGCATGGTTTTAACACTGTTTCATACCTTTTTTTACCATACTGCTCATGACCCTCACTATCTCAACCATCAATGTGAGAAGTGTGAGGTCCACCCTGAGAGCACAGAGTGTATTATCCCTTTTAAAATCTTTTAAGTCAGATGTGTTTTTATTGCAAGAATGTGCTTTGCCCTTTTTATCTAGTTACAGGAAATGGGAAGACATGTGGACACCGGGACCCTCCGTGTGGAGTGGTTCCAATTTTAATAAATGCGATGGGGTCGCAATCTTAATAAATAATCCCAACATCGTGGTGAAGGGCAGCACAGTGGTGAGAGATGGACGGGCACTCTTAGCTAATCTGACCTTTTTAGATAGGGATTTTACTATTCTTAATGTATATGGTTTTACAGAAAAAAATGAAAGGTATGAACTTTTAGAAGACCTGCAGTCCCACATGCTAGGGAGGGTTCCTTTAATCGTAGCAGGGGATTTTAATTGTATTTTAACAGCTAAAGATAGGAAAAGGGTAGCAGGGGAGTGCGTAGTAGACAAAACATCGGTTTTACTCCAAGGATTAGTCAAAGATTTTAAACTAGTCGACTGTTTTAAAGCGTTGCATCAAAGAGAGGAGGGCTTCACCTGGTTCAGTGGTGATGGCACCAGAGCCTCTCGGATCGACTATGTTTTTACACGGGACTGCCCGCCGACCGATGCTACACTGACCCCTCTCTTCTTTTCAGACCACATGATGCTGTCCTGCACCCTTTCACTGTCCACTGGTGTGACGGTAGGAGGAGGGCTGTGGAGGCTGAACTGCTCAGTGTTAGAAGACGAGGAAGTAGTCAGAGAGTACAGGGAGCAGTTCAGCCAATGGCAGACCCTCCAGGACTTTTATGAGTCACGAGCACAGTGGTGGGAGATGATAAAGGAAAGGACAAAAAGATTTTTTAAGAAGGTAGGAAAAGAAAAGAAAAACAGGGAAAAAAGATGCATGATGGGACTGCAAAAACGACTGCAGAGATATTTTAACCTTTTTAACTGTGGTATGGATTTTACAGACGAGATCAAAGCAGTAAAAGAAGAAATGCGTGTTTTATCGGATATACAAAGCAGGGGGGTCATTTTAAGAAGCAGAGAGAGGGAGATTGAAGAAGGGGAAAAGTGTACAAGATATTTTTTTTAAAAAGATTGTTTCAAGGGGAGGTATAATCACCGCAATAAAAGATGGAGGGAGGGAGTTAAAGTCAACAGAGGAGATTTTAGGTGGGGTGGAAGAATTTTATACCGACCTGTATAAGGAAAAATCTGTACACAAAGATACCCTGGAGGAAGTTTTAGCCTTTTTAGACAACAAGGTAAACAGTGAAACAGTGCTTTTATCCCAGGATTTCACGCTTTTAGAAATGCAAAATTCTTTAAAAGGTTTTAAAAAGGGGAAGTCCCCAGGAATGGATGGACTCCCCCTGGAATTTTATCTGACTTTCTGGGACATTTTAGCACATGACTTATTCACTGTTTTTAACGAATTTGAGACCTTGGACAGACTCCCAGACAGCTTTAGAACAGGGATAGTGTCGCTTCTTCACAAGAAAGGCGACAAGACGGACCTAAGGAACTGGAGACCGATCACGCTTTTAAACTTTGATTGTAAACTTTTTAGCAAGATTTTATCAGCACGTATGTCGACCGTCTTAGAGGACGTGATCCACCCGGATCAAGCGTGTGCTGTGCCAGGGAGGAAGATCACCGACAGCCTGGTACTGATCAGAGACGTCATCTGTTACGCGAGAGACAGAAACATCCGTCTAGCGGTCCTGAACCTAGATTTTGAAAAAGCATTTGACCGAGTCTCGCATCAGTTCCTGTTTCAGGTACTGGACAAAATGGGGTTCCCTGATAGGTTCATAGCCTGGGTGGGATTACTGTACAAGGGCATAGTAAGTAGAATGTTGGTTAACGGGCACGTGTCCAAGGCGGTGAATATCCGCAGTGGCGTCCGTCAGGGGTGTCCTTTATCTCCCCTCCTGTATGTGGCTTGCATAGAGCCACTGGCACAGATCTTGAGAAGGGATAAATGGGTCAAAGGACTCGAAGTGCCTGGGACGGGTGGACTGACCGCAACATGCGTTTTATATATGGACGACGTAACCCTTTTAGCCACAGACTTTTTATCCATGCGAAGAGCAATGGACCTGACTGACTGGTACGGTCGGGCCTCGGGTGCCAAGCTCAACAGGAGCAAGTCCGAGGCCCAGCTCTTCGGGCCGTGGGGTGACGTGGACATAGGCGGACTGGAATTGGTTTTTAAAAACGACTTACGGATTTTAGGAGTCAAATTTGACAAAGAGGGTGGAGGACGGGCAAACTGGGCCGACTTGTTAGGGAAAGTCAGGCAAAAACTGGGCTTTTGGGGACTAAGACAGATGACTTTTGAAGGTAAAGTTTTAATTTTTAAAGCAGTGATTTTACCTTTAATGTTGCTCGTGTGTTCTGTTTTTAGTCCCCCACGTAATTTTCTCTTAGATCTGGAGAGGGCGGTGTTTTACTTCGTCTGGGGGTCCAAGTGGGAGAGAGTGAAGAGGGAGGTCGTGAAGAAGAGACCGGAAAAAGGCGGGAAAGGCCTCCCGGACCCCCACCTGTTTTTAGGCAGCCGTTTCACCGCCCTCCACATCGCATACGCCGTGGCCCCGTCCAGAGAGAGCAAGACAGCGGCCATGACCCGTTTCTGGATGGGGTCGTACCTACGAAGCCTTAAGATTTTACCAATAGATCTCAAAACGCCTGTGTCTTTTAATCTGACAAAAGAGCATGATTTTATCAAGAAATTTTTAAAGAAAAACTCGCTCTAAGTGAGGCCAAACAAGTTTGGAGGAACGCCGCCCACCCTGCTCTTCAGAACAGGCACAAGGACCTGTCATGGATGGTGGCCCATGAGATTCTCCCGGTCAGGGCGGTCATGCACTCCCGGGGCATGGGCTCCAACCCCATCTGCCCACGACCCGGATGCAACGCGCCGGAGACCGTGCGACACCTCTTATGGGAGTGCGGCGCCGCGCGGGACCAGTGGACCACGACCGGCCCCCTGTATTTCCCGTGCCTGTCGGCAGGTGGGGTCCAGATGGACTACAAGCTCGCCATCCTCGGGGTGGGCCCAGGCTCGAAGGGCCTAACGGCGCAGAGGTTCACCACGCTCTGGCTCACCCTCAACGCCGTGAAGGATGCCATCTGGACCACCAGAAACCTGCTGGTGGGGAAACGCGTGACGGTGCCCCTCCATGCGAGCGAGCAGATGGCGAAGTCCACGCTGCAGGGGTACCGCGCGGCGACATTCGGAGGAGGGGGCCGGGGTTGCACGAGAAAGGTCCCGGCCGCCACCGACCCTGGCCGCTCGTAGATGCGCCCTCACCTGCAAAGGCTACGGGAGCAGCGAGCCGGAGGGTAGAGGATCTCCTCTGGGCACCGGAAGTGACGGGCCTTGGCCGTGTGCTGGAGAGCAGTGAGATGGGCTCCCTTGGTAAGGACTCACACCCGATCTTGGAAAAGAGAGGAGGCTTGAGTGGTTTTTTATTTTGTGTGTTTTATATAAAGATATGTATGTGCTTTTTTTTAAATCAATTGTTTTATTTAACTATATTTAAACACGAAACGATTTTATGGACACTTTTATTCATGGTTTTTTACACACACAATTTATGTATTTATATTTTTTTCCTTTAAACAGTTTTTAAAATAAGAAATTGTTTTATCTAAGTTTAATTATTTATTTATTTAAAACAAATTGTCTTGTAAACTGAGAAGGAAAAGAAAAGAAAAAACTGTACACTGTGAATATGGAAAAAAGGAAAAAGTGACAATAAAATTTTTTCGAAAGAAAAATCTGTTCTTATCAGTTTAATACCTGATACGTCCTCCATTCGAGGACTTTATATTAAACGGATTTTTAGAGCGAGGAGCTGGAAGAGGGGCTTGCTCCGTCCGCTCCACGCATCGACCTGGTATTGCAGTACCTCCAGGAACGGTGCACCTTTTCAAAGGGGTCAAATGAAAGAAGAAGGAAGGAAGGAAGGAAGGGAGGAAGGAAATAAATAAATAAATAAATGAATGAATGAATGAATGAATGAATGAATGAATGAATACGTATTCATGTTAAACGATTGGGGGGAAAAAAAAAAGTAGGAAAAAAAACAAAGTGACATATGGTACTTAAAAAAAAATAAATAAATAAAAAAATAAAATAATAACTTCTTGTATTTAATTGTACAAAATGGAACAGGTGTCAGTCGTAAAGGTTTCAGATGTACTTAATTGGAAAAGGGAGGGGACCTATTAGGTTTTAATACAAACCACAGCCCACATCCAGCTCTAGACCAATCCTACATCTGTAGCTATCAAGGCTGTGCAGGTGTAAGGGGCCGGCGCAAGCCAACCTACCCTAGACCGGATTTCTAGGCCTCCGATGGAGTTTCGGAGGCCTGGACTGACTTCCTGTATAGCTCGGGTTTCTCTTCATTCACGCATAAATCTTTCGCCTTTTACTAAAGATTTCCGTGGAGAGGAACGTTGACGAGTTCAACTTATTTTTGTGAGCTTTGCTGAGGCAAAGCTGTATTTGTTTCACAGTTTAACGTAAGAGAGGGAAGAAGTTTGGCTTTGGGATGCAAGGTCGGTTGGGCGTGGTGCCTAGTTGCTCAATCCTCTCTGCGCAAGGTCTTCAAGCGCGTGGTCAGGCATGTCGTCCAGGAGTGGAGGCTCTGCCAGCTGGTGCTCGTTAGGCCAGAGGCCATAACGGGTTATCGCTTCTCGGCCTTTTGGCTAAGATCAAGTGGACGAGACTGCGATCGACTCTTTGGCGGCCATTGCGCTCAACCTTTTTGTGGTTTTGGGCAAAACCGTTCAGAGAGGAAATTTGTGCAGACCCTGCGACTTTTCAGCTTCTGTTGGCGAATGGAACATCGTGCCCGGGAATCTGCGTGGAGGTAAGTACAAATTTATTTATTTATTTCTTCTTCCTTTTTTTTCGTTTTGAAAATATTTATTTCGTTTAGTTTTGTGTTTGTTTTACTTATTTATTAGAGCTTATTTATTTATTTATTTATTTACTTATTGGCTAGTGGTGCCTCCAAAATGTCGGCTGCTCGTGCCGGCATGAGGAGGCACCACAGCGTGCGCTTTTTATTTAAAGAAGTGGATGGGAAGCTCCTGGGGAGGTCACGCCTTGACTTCTCCAGGAAGCTAATCCAAAAATCGCTTAGCTTTAAGCCTGATGAACTGAACTGTCTCGTGACTCTGCCCCTTTAAAAACTTTTCTATCCCGTTTAAAAACTTTTAAGTCAGATGTGATTTTATTACAAGAGTGTGCTTTGCCCTTTTTATGTAATTATAGGAAATGGGAAAACATGTGGACCCTGGGACCCTCCGTGTGGAGTGGTTCCAATTTTAATAAATGTGATGGTGTCGCTATTTTAATAAAAAATCCCAATATTTTGGTGAAGGGCAGTACAGTGGTGAGGGATGGCCGGGCAATTTTAGCCAATCTGACCTTTTTAGATAGGGATTTTACTAAAACCATGTGTATGGTTTTACGGAAAAAAATGAACGGTATGAACTTTTAGAAGACCTGCAGTCCCACATGCTAGGGAGGGCTCCTTTAATCGTAGCAGGGGATTTTAATTGTATTTTAACAGCTAAAGATAGGAAAAGGGTAACAGGGGAGTGCGCAGTCGATAAAACATCGGTTTTACTCCAGGGATTAGTCAAAGATTTTAAACTAGTCGACTGTTTTAAAGCATTGCATCAAAGAGAGGAGGGCTTCACCTGGTTCAGTGGTGATGGCACCAGAGCCTCTTGGATCGACTATGTTTTTACACGGGACTGCCCGCCGACCGATGCTACACTGACCCCTCTCTTCTTTTCTGACCACATGATGCTGTCCTGCACCCTTTCACTGTCCACTGGTGTGACGGTAGGAGGAGGGCTCTGGAGGCTGAACTGCTCGGTGTTAGAAGATAAAGAAGTAGTCAGAGAGTATAGGGAGCAGTTCAGCCAATGGCAGACCCTCCAGGACTTTTATGAGTCACGAGCACAGTGGTGGGAGATGATAAAGGAACGGACAAAAAGATTTTTTAAGAAGGTAGGGAAAGAAAAGAAAAACAGGGAAAAAAGATGCATGATGGGACTGCAAAAACGACTGCAGAGATATTTTAACCTTTTTAACTGTGGTATGGATTTTACAGACGAGATCAAAGCAGTAAAAGAAGAAATGCGTGTTTTATCGGATATACAAAGCAAGGGGGTCATTTTAAGAAGCAGAGAGAGGGAGATTGAAGAAGGGGAAAAGTGTACAAGATATTTTTTTAAAAAGATTGTTTCAAGGGGAGGTATAATCACCGCAATAAAAGATGGAGGGAGGGAGTTAAAGTCAACAGAGGAGATTTTAGGTGGGGTGGAAGAATTTTATACCGACCTGTATAAGGAAAAATCTGTACACAAAGATACCCTGGAGGAAGTTTTAGCCTTTTTAGACAACAAGGTAAACAGTGAAACAGTGCTTTTATCCCAGGATTTCACGCTTTTAGAAATGCAAAATTCTTTAAAAGGTTTTAAAAAGGGGAAGTCCCCAGGAATGGATGGACTCCCCCTGGAATTTTATCTGACATTCTGGGACATTTTAGCACATGACTTATTCACTGTTTTTAACGAATTTGAGACCTTGGACAGACTCCCAGACAGCTTTAGAACAGGGATAGTGTCGCTTCTTCACAAGAAAGGCGACAAGACGGACCTAAGGAACTGGAGACCGATCACGCTTTTAAACTTTGATTGTAAACTTTTTAGCAAGATTTTATCAGCACGTATGTCAACCGTTTTAGAGGACGTGATCCACCCAGATCAAGCATGCGCTGTGCCAGGGAGGAAGATCACCGACAGCCTGGTACTGATCAGAGACGTCATCTGTTACGCGAGAGACAGAAACATCCGGCTAGCAGTCCTGAACCTAGACTTCGAAAAAGCATTCGACCGAGTCTCGCACCAGTTCCTGCTACAGGTATTGGACAAAATGGGGTTCCCTGATAGGTTCATAGCCTGGGTGGGATTACTATATAAGGGCATAGTCAGTAGAATGGTGGTTAACGGGCACGTGTCCAAAGCGGTGAATATCCGCAGTGGCGTCCGTCAGGGGTATCCTTTATCTCCCCTCCTGTATGTGGCTTGCATCGAGCCACTGGCACAGATCTTGAGAAGGGATAAATGGATCAAAGGACTTGAAGTGCCTGGGACGGGTGGACTGACCGCGACGTGCGTTTTATATATGGACGACGTAACCCTTTTAGCCACAGACGTTTTATCCATGCGAAGAGCAATGGACCTGACTGACTGGTACGGTCGGGCCTCGGGCGCCAAGCTGAACAGGAGCAAGTCCGAGGCCCAGCTCTTCGGGCCGTGGGGTGACGTGGACACAGGCGGACTGGAATTGGTTTTTAAAAACGACTTACGGATTTTAGGAGTCAAATTTGACAAAGAGGGTGGAGGACGGGGAAACTGGGCCGACTTGTTAGGGAAAGTCAGGCAGAAACTGGGCTTTTGGGGACTAAGACAGATGACGTTGGAAGGTAAAGTTTTAATTTTTAAAGCAGTAATTTTACCTTTGATGTTACTGGTGTGTTCTGTTTTTAGTCCCCCACGACACTTTCTTTTAGAGCTGGAGAGGGCGGTGTTTTACTTCATCTGGGGGTCCAAGTGGGAGAGAGTGAAGAGGGAGGTCGTGAAGAAGAGACCGGAAAACGGCGGGAAAGGCCTCCCGGACCCCCACCTGTTTTTAGGCAGCCGTTTCACCGCCCTCCACATCGCGTACGCCGTGGCCCCGTCCAGAGAGAGCAAGACAGCGGCCATGACCCGTTTCTGGATGGGGTCGTACCTACGAAGCATAAAGATTTTACCTGTAGACCTCAAAATGCCTGTGTCTTTTAATCTGACAAAAGAACATGATTTTATCAAGAAGTTTTTAAAGAAAAATGTTTTCGAAGGAGAGGTCGTCTCCGTTTTAACTAACCACAGGTCTCTTCTCTCTCTCGTTCAGGATCGGGAACCTGTGAGTCCAGTCCCCGGCCTCGCTCTAAGTGAGGCCAAACAAGTTTGGAGGAACGCCGCCCACCCTGCTCTTCAGAACAGGCACAAGGACCTGTCATGGATGGTGGCCCATGAGATTCTCCCGGTCAGGGCGGTCATGCACTCCCGGGGCATGGGCTCCAACCCCATCTGCCCACGACCCGGATGCAACGCGCCGGAGACCGTGCGACACCTCTTATGGGAGTGCGGCGCCGCGCGGGACCAGTGGACCACGACCGGCCCCCTGTATTTCCCGTGCCTGGCGGCAGGTGGGGTCCAGATGGACTACAAGCTCGCCATCCTCGGGGTGGGCCCAGGCTCGAAGGGCCTAACGGCGCAGAGGTTCACCACGCTCTGGCTCACCCTCAACGCCGTGAAGGATGCCATCTGGACCACCAGAAACCTGCTGGTGGGGAAACGCGTGACGGTGCCCCTCCACGCGAGCGAGCAGATGGCGAAGTCCATGCTGCAGGTGTCAGTCATAAAGGTTTCAGATGTACTTAATTGGAAAAGGGAGGGGACCTGTTAGGTTTTAATACAAACCACAGCCCACATCCAGCTCTAGACCAATCCTACATCTGTAGCTATCAAGGCTGTGCAGGTGTAAGGGGCCGGCGCAAGCCAACCTACCCTAGACCGGATTTCTAGGCCTCCGATGGAGTTTCGGAGGCCTGGACTGACTTCCTGTATAGCTCGGGTTTCTCTTCATTCACGCATAAATCTTTTACTAAAGATTTCCGTGGAGAGGAACGTTGACGAGTTCAACTTATTTTTGTGAGCTTTGCTGAGGCAAAGCTGTATTTGTTTCACAGTTTAACGTAAGAGAGGGAAGAAGTTTGGCTTTGGGATGCAAGGTCGGTTGGGCGTGGTGCCTAGTTGCTCAATCCTCTCTGCGCAAGGTCTTCAAGCGCGTGGTCAGGCATGTCGTCCAGGAGTGGAGGCTCTGCCAGCTGGTGCTCGTTAGGCCAGAGGCCATAACGGGTTATCGCTTCTCGGCCTTTTGGCTAAGATCAATTGGAGGAGACAGCGATCGACTCTTTGGCGGCCATTGCTCTCAACCTTTTCGTGGTTTTGGGCAAAACCGTTCAGAGAGAAAATTTGTGCGGACCCTGTGACTTTCAGCTTCTGTTGGCAAATGGAACATCGTGCCCGTGAATCTGCGTGTAGGTAAGTACAAATTCATAAATTTATTTATTTATTTCCCTTTTTTCGTTTTCAAAATATTTATTTTGTTTAGTTCTGTATTTGTTTTACTTATTTATTATAGTTTATTTATTTATTTATTTATTTATAGGCTAGTGGTGCCTCCAAAATGTCGGCTGCTCGTGCCGGCATGAGGAGGCACCACAGCGTGCGCTTTTTATTTAAAGAAGTAGATGGGAAGCTCCTGGGGATGTCACGCCTTGACTTCTCCAGGAAGCTAATTCAAAAATCACTTAGCTTTAAACCCGAAGAACTGAACTGTCTCGTGACTCTGCCCCTGAACAAAGGTTTTGACGTAAGTTTCCGGACTGCATCTCTGCTTAATGATTTCTGGCAACGGTTTGATGGTTGTAAGGCCCATTTCTCCATGTTCACCGTGGAGAAACTCTCTGACAATTCACTTAAAACGGTGATTGTTAGGATGTTTAATGAAACGGTGACTGGGGATGACATTTGCGTATGGCTGGGTAGATTTTGCACTGTTCGCGGGCAACCAGTCAAAGTGTTGGATGAGGACGGCATCTGGAATTGTTCCTGGCGAATTCCCATTAAACAATGGGAAGACGCTGGGGGCTACCAGGGCCTGAGACACCTGCCTTCCATGATTGTGTTGGGAGAGAACAGAGGCTACATACATTACCAAGGGATGCCCAAACTCTGCTGTAAGTGTGGGAGAATGGGACATCTCGCCGACGCGTGCCAGGAAATAATATGCGGAAAATGTAGAGAAATTGGTCACGTTTTTGATGAGTGCACCATTGGCAGACGGTGCAATCTGTGTGGGGAGACAAACCACCTCTACAGAGATTGCCCTAAGAGCTTTGCCAACAAGTTGAAAAGTAACAAGATGGCCACCCCACAAACCGAACAAACAGAGCAAACAACAGAGAAGGAGGCGGGCCCTGTGGTTTTGGCGGGAGAGCCAGCTCTCCCGTTAGCCTCAGGGCCTGAGCAGATACGGGTAAGTGGGGCGGCCTCAGGGGCGGAGTCAGACAACCAGAGGGAGGAAGCCCCCCCCTCCCCGGAAAATAAAGGACAGGAAATGGAGGAAGGGGAGGAAGGGACGGCTTCCTCAATGGAGACAGTTTCAGAGTTAAGTGTGGTATCTGGGGAGAGCGGGCCAGACAGTCCCCTCCCAAATGCTCAGGTGCAGAAAAGACCTGCGGGATCTCCTCCATCGTCGCCAAAGGAGCCGCGAGAGGAAGCCTCTGCGGCCCGTAAGGCAGCAGACACTCGCCCTCCTGAACCCAGTCCCACTGGGATAAAGGAAGAGCAAGTGTCACAAGAGACAATATGCCTTTAATTTGTTTTTAACCTCGTCTCTGCATGTTTTTAATACTGTTTTATACCTTCTTAACCATACTGCTCATGCCCCTCACTATCTCAACCATCAATGTGAGAAGTGTGAGGTCCACCCTGAGAGCACAGAGTGTATTGTCCCTTTTAAAATCTTTTAAGTCAGATGTGTTTTTATTGCAAGAATGTGCTTTGCCCTTTTTATCTAGTTACAGGAAATGGGAAGACCTGTGGACCCCGGGACCCTCCGTGTGGAGTGGTTCCAATTTTAATAAATGCGATGGGGTCGCAATCTTAATAAAAAATCCCAATATTGTGGTGAAGGGCAGCACAGTGGTGAGGGATGGCCGGGCAATTTTAGTCAATCTGACCTTTTTAGATAGGGATTTTACTATTCTTAATGTGTATGGTTTTACGGAAAAAAATGAACGGTATGAACTTTTAGAAGACCTGCAGTCCCACATGCTAGGGAGGGTTCCTTTAATTGTAGCAGGGGATTTTAATTGTATTCTAACAGTTAAAGATAGGAAAAGGGTAGCCGGGGAGTGCACGGTAGATAAAACATCGGTGTTACTCCAGGGATTAATAAAAGATTTTAAGCTAGTCGACTGTTTCAAAGCTTTGCATCAAAGAGGAGGGCTTCACCTGGTTCAGTGGTGATGGCACCAGAGCCTCTCGGATCGACTATGTTTTTACAAGGACTGCCCGCTGACCGATGCTACACTGACCCCTCTCTTCTTTTCAGATCACATGATGCTGTCCTGCACCCTTTCACTGTCCACTGGTGTGACGGTAGGAGGAGGGCTCTGGAGGCTGAACTGCTCGGTGTTAGAAGATAAAGAAGTAGTCAGAGAGTATAGGGAGCAGTTCAGCCAATGGCAGACCCTCCAGGACTTTTATGAGTCACGAGCACAGTGGTGGGAGATGGTAAAAGAACGGACAGGGAAATTTTTTAAGAGGGTAGGGAAAGAAAAGAAAAACAGGGGAAAAAGATGCATGATGGGACTGCAAAAAAGACTGCAGAGATATTTTAACCTTTGTAACTGTGGGATTGATTTTACAGATGAGATCAAAGAAGTAAAAGACGAAATGCGTGTTTTATCAGATATACAAAATAAGGGGGTCATTTTAAGAAGCAGAGAGAGAGAGGTTGAAGAAGGAGAAAAAATGTACAAGGTATTTTTTTAAAAAGATTGTTTCAAGGGGTAATGTAATTTCCACAATAAAAAATGGAGGGAGGGAACTAAAAACAACAGATGAGATTTTAGGTGGGGTGGAAAATTTTTATGGCAATCTGTACAGTGAAAAATATATACATAAAGATACCTTGGAGGAAGTTTTAGCCTTTTTAGACAACAAGGTCAACAGTGAAGCAGTGCTTTTATCCCAGGATTTTACGGTTTTAGAAATACAAAATTCTTTAAAAGGTTTTAAAAGGGGGAAGTCCCCAGGAATGGATGGACTCCCCCTAGAATTTTATCTGACTTTTTTGGACGTTTTAGCACACGACTTACTCACTGTTTTTAAAGAATTTGAGACCTTGGACAGACTTCCAGACAGCTTTAGAACAGGGATAGTGTCACTACTATACAAAAAAGGTGACAAGACAGACCTCAGGAACTGGAGACCCATCACGCTTTTAAACTTTGATTGTAAACTTTTTAGCAAGATTTTATCAGTACGTATGTCGACCGTCTTAGAGGACGTGATCCACCCGGATCAAGCGTGTGCTGTACCAGGGAGGAAGATCACCGACAGCCTGGTACTGATCAGAGACGTCATCTGTTACGCGAGAGACAGAAACATCCGGCTAGCGGTCCTGAACCTAGACTTTGAAAAAGCATTCGACCGAGTCTCGCACCAGTTCCTGATTCAGGTATTGGACAAAATGGGGTTCCCTGATAGGTTCATAGCCTGGGTGGGATTACTGTATAAGACAACCATGGATGGGGTCGTACCTACGAAGCCTAAAGATTTTACCAGTAGACCTTAAAACACTGGTGTCTTTTAGCGTCAGCAAAGAACACGATTTTATTAAAAAAATTTTAAAGAAAAATCTTTTAGAACGAGAGAATGTCTCCATTTTAACTAACCACAAGTCTCTTATGTCTCTTGTTCAGGATCGGGAACCTGTGAGTCCAGTCCCAGGCCTCACTCTAAGTGAGGCCAAACAAGTTTGGAGGAACGCCGCCCACCCTGCTCTTCAGAACAGGCACAAGGACTTGTCATGGATGGTGGCCCATGAGATTCTCCCGGTCAGGGGGGTCATGCACTCCCGGGGCATGGGCTCCAACCCCATCGGCCCACGACCCGGATGCAACACGCCGGAGACTGTGCGACACCTTATGGGAGTGCGGCGCTGCGCGGGACCAGTGGACCACGACCGGCCCCCTGTATTTCCCGTGCCTGTCAGCAGGTGGGGTCCAGATAGACTACAAGCTCGCCATCCTCGGGGTGGGCCCAGGCTCGAAGGGCCTAACGGCGCAGAGTTTCACCACGCTCTGGCTCACCCTCAATGCCGTGAAGGATGCCATCTGGACCACCAGAAACCTGCTGGTGGGGAAATGCATGACGGTGCCCCTCCACGCGAGCGAGCAGATGGCGAAGTCCACGCTGCAGGGGTACCGCTCGGCAACATTCGGAGGGGGGGGGCTGGGGTTGCAAGAGAAGGGCCCCGGCCGCCACCGACCCTGGCCGTTCGTAGATGCGCCCTCACCTGCAAAGGCTACGGGAGCAGCGAACCAGAGGGTAGAGGATCTCCGCTGGGCACTGGAAGTGATGGGCCTTGGCCGTGGCTGGAGAGCAGTGTGATGGGCTCCTTTGGTAAGGACTCACACCCGATCCTGAAAAAGAGAGGACACTTTAGTGGTTTTTAATTCGTCTGTTTTATATACAGAAATGTATTTGCTTTTGTATTAATCAATTGAACTATTTAACTATATTTAAAACCGAAATGATTTTATGGACACTTTTATTGGTTTTTTTTTTTTTTTTTTTTTTTTTTTTAAATACACAATTTTTTTCTTTAAACAGTTTTAAAATGAAAAATTTATGTTTTATCTAAGTTTATTTATTTATTAATCAAAAAATGTCTAAACTGAGAAGGGAAAAAATGTGTACACTGTGAATATGAAAAAAGAAAAAAGTGAATTTTTTCGAAAGAAAAATCTGTTCTTATCAGTGTAATACCTGATACGTCCTCCATTCGAGGACTTTATATTAAACGGATTTTACTAAAGATTTCCGTGGAGAGGAACGTTGATGAGTTCAACTTTTGTGAGCTTTGCTGTGGCAAAGCTGTATTTGTTTTACAGTTTAACATGAGAGAGGGAAGAAGTTTGGCTTTGGGATGCAAGGTCGGTTGGGCGTGGTGCCTAGTTGCTCAATCCTCTCTGCGCAAGGTCTTCAAGCGCGTGGTCAGGCATGTCGTCCAGGAGTGGAGGCTCTGCCAGCTGGTGCTCGTTAGGCCAGAGGCCATAACGGGTTATCGCTTCTCGGCCTTTTGGCTAAGTTCAATTGGAAGAGACAGCGATCGACTCTTTTGGTGGTCATTGCCCTCAACCTTTTCATGGTTTTGGACACAACTATCCAAAGAGAAAATTTGTGCGGACCCTGTTTTTTTTCAGCTTCTCTAGGCGAAGGGAACATCGAGCCAGTGAATCTGCGAATAGGTAAGTACGAATTCATTAATTTATTTAACTTTTCTCCTTTTTTTCATTTTCAAATATTTATTTCGTTTAGGTTTGTGTTTGTTTTACTTATTACAGTTTGTTTATTTATTTATTTATTTATTTATTTATTCATAGGCTAGTGGTGCCTCCAAAATGTTAGCTGCTCGTGCCGTCATGAGGATGCACCACAGCGTGCGCTTTTTATTTAAAAGAGGTGGATGGAAAGCTCCTGGGGATGTCACGCCTCGATTTCTCCAGGAAGCTAATCCAAAAATCTCTTAGTTTTAAACCTGACGAACTGAACTGTCTGGTGACTCTGCCCCTGAATAAAGGTTTCGACGTTAGCTTTCGGATTGCATCTCTGCTTAATGATTTCTGGCAACGGTTTGATGGTTGTAAGGCCCATATCTCCATGTTCACCGTGGAGAAACTTTGATAATTCACTTAAAATGGTGATTGTTAGGATGTTTAATGAAACGGTGACTGGGGATGACATTTGCGTATGGCTGGGTAGATTTTGCACTGTTCGCGGACAACCAGTCAAAGTGTTGGATGAGGACGGTAACTGGAATTGCTCGTGGTGGATTCCCATTAAACAATGAGAAGATGCTGGGGGCTACCAGAGCCTGAGACATCTGCCTTCCATGATTGTGTTGGGAGAGAACAGAGGCTACATTCACCATCAAGGAATGCTCAAACTCTGCCGCAAATGTGGGAGAATGGGACATCTAGCCGAGGCATGCCAGGAATTAATATGTGGGAAGTGTAGAGAAATTGGTCACGTTTTTGATGAGTGCACCATTGGCAGATGGTGCAATCTGTGTGGGGAGACAAACCACCTCTACAGAGACTGCCCTAAAAGCTTTGCCAACAAACAAGGGTAACAAGATGGCCACCCCACAAACGGAGCAAACAATGGAGAAGGAGGCGGGCCCTGTGGTTTTGGTGGGAAAGTCAACTCTCCCGTCAGCCTCAGGGCTTGAGCAGAAACGAGTAAGTGGGGCGGCCTTAGGGGCGGAGTCAGACAGCCAGAGGGAGGAAGCCCCCCCTCCCCGGAAAAGAAAGGACAGGAAACGGAGGAAGGGGATTAAAGGACGGCTTCCTCCATGCCGACAGTTTCAGAGGCAAGTTTAGTATCTGGGGAGAGTGGGCCAAACAGTCCACTCCCAAATGCTCAGGTGCAGAAAAGACCTGCGTGTTGGTAACACGTTGCGATTACCAACAGAGGAGAAAAAACTGAGGAACTGAGGGCTGAGCAACTGGGATAAAGGAAGAGCAAGTGTCACAAGAAATAATATGCCTTTAATATGATTTTAACTTTGTCTCTGCATGTTTATTTAACGGTCTTCTATACCTTTTTAACCATACTGCTCATGACCCTCACAATCTCAACTATCAATGTAAGAAGTGTGAGGTCCACCCTGAGAGCACAGAGTGTATTATCCCTTTTAAAATCTTTTAAGTCAGATGTGTTTTTATTGCAAGAGTGTGCTGTTATAGAAGATTTAGATCTCAGATATATGTAGCCTCAGTCCTACCGTTATTTCCAGCTTATTGTAAATTACAAGCTGACGTATTATGTTATGTGATGTTATGTGAAAATGATTAAAACTGTCTTATAATTAAACTATGTCAAGAACCCCAACCTTGACAGTCTGGGGAAACAGAACCACGCAAGACAGCAACATAGAGGAAGACAGACTGAAATGTCTTCTGGTTAGGCAGCACAAGACCTAAGAGATCTACACACTGGATATAAAAAGAACTGAAAAGTATTTTATTTAATTTTAATAGTGTTTTTTCCTCTGCTTTATGTCCTACACTGTTATATTATTTGTTACAAGTCTTTAAAAGTTGAGGATATTATATTTGTTTGTGCGCAGACTGTTTATCAGACTTGAAGTCAGTAGGGGCTTTTTCTCTTACTGGAACTTTTTGTCTTGGTAATTTTGTTGGTTAGTTCAGCTTACTCTGAGTTGTTTTCACATTGTGGACAACTTTTGGTTATTGTGGGAAACACTGCTGTCTCCTTTGTTTTATGGAGACTTTGGGTGGGTGTGTGTTTGGGGGATTGTGAGAGTAAACAAAACATGATATTCATATTCGGTTTCGGTCGGGAGTCGCTCGTTCATGTGACTACTCTTTGTTTTGCTAATTAAAGAGGCGTGCTCAGCTGTGAAACACCGCAGTATTTAATAATTAAGAAACGCTGAGGCAGAAGCGTCAGAACTTGTCAAGTGAAGACCGAGCTCGTGTTTGCCACAGGCGCAGACTGCGGCATACTCCCACAAAAGTACGCAACTTGGACAACCTACGCTCTCTGAATGTGGCCTCTGTAGATTCCCTCTCATTCTCTATAGGACTTTCTCTAACTGCCAATCTGCTGTCATCAAGGCAGATTTCATTCCTGCCTTTGTAACCCACTTCAACCTCAGTGTGCTGGCTCTGACTGAGACCTGGATCCATACTGAGAACACTGCCACACCCGCTGCCCTAGCCTCCAACTTATCCCATACCTCACGTCCCAACAGACGAGGGGGTGGTATAGGTTTGCTTCTCTCCAAAACATGGATATTTACCTGTCTTTCTCCCTCTTGCTCATGCACTTCCTTTGAATTCCTGTTACAGTCACTGACCCTGCCAAAATGCACTTTGTTTACCATCCTCCAGGTCAACTGGGGAAGTTCATCGATGAATTTGACACGCTACTGTCCACCATCCCAGAAGATGGAACGCCTCTTCTGGGCCTTGGTGATTTCAACATTCATCTAGACAAGCCACATGCAGCTGACTTTCTTGCTCTCCTTCCCACATTTGACCTCAAGCAGTTCACCACACCATAAATCCGGCAAACAGCTCAACCTCATCCTCACATGTAATTGCACCACACACAGTCTTCTCATTACTCCTCTCCACACCTCTGACCATTTCTTTATCCAGTTCTCCATTTCTCTCCCCTCACCCCCTTCACTGTCTCCACTCTCCATCTCTTTTCGTCACAATCTTAGCTCCCTTTCCCCCTCACATTTCTCCTCCGTTGTCACAACCTTACTTCCCTCTGATAGCCACCTCTCCTCACTTGACTTAAACACTGCAACTGACATGCTATGTTCCACCCTAACATCTTCTCTTGACAGCATTTGTCCCCTAACCTCCAGACCTGCACGCACATCACTCTCTAGCCCTTGGCTCTCAGAAGCTCTGCGTAACACCCGGGCCAAACTAAGAGCATCTGAAAGGAAATGGCGTAAATCTAGCAACCCAACTGACCTAACCAATTACCAAACACTTCTCTCCTCTTTTTCCAATAGCATCTCCATTGCTAAAGCCACATACTACCAAGAGAAGATAGACAGTTCTCCCAACACCCGCACTCTCTTCAAAACCTTTTGCTCTTTTCTCTGTCCCCCTACCTCTCTCACTGCAGATGACTTTGACATTTTCTTTTCCAACAAGGTTACATCAATCAGGAACCAGTTCTCAACCCCAGACATGCATAGACTGGCGCCTCCTTCATGTAACTCCCAACTGACTTCCTTCTCTCCCCTCTCAGAGACTGAGGTCTCTAAACTCCTCCTCTCTAGCCGTCCCACAACCTGTATTCTTGACCCTATCCCTTCTCACCTTCTTCAGTCCATCTCTCCCACACATCTTGAACACATCCCTCTCTACTGGCACATACCCTACCTCATTTAAGCAGGCCCGGATTTCCCCACTGCTTAAAAAACCATCACTTAATCCTGCTGTAGTTGACAACTACAGACCTGTTTCTCTCCTCCCTTTTCTTTCCAAAACTCTTGAAAGAGCCGTTTTTAATAAACTCTCCAATTTTCTCAAACAGAACAACCTCCTGGATGCCAAGCAGTCTGACTTCAAGAGCAATCACTCCATGGAGACTGCTCTTCTTTCGGTCCACGAAGCCTTACGACTAGCAAGAGCAACCTCTAGATCATCTGTCCTCATCCTACTTGACCTCTCTGCTGCTTTCGACACTGTGAACCACCAGATCCTCCTGTCAACTCTCTCTAGCCTGGGCATCACTGGAACGGTTCTGCGCTGGGTGGAATCTTATCTCTCTGACAGATCCTTCAAGGTATCATGGAGGGGAGGTATTTCTGAAACTCAGCAACTCAGCAACTCACAACTGGTGTTCCACAGGGGTCGGTTCTGGGTCCTCTCCTCTTTTCCATCTACACTACCTCTCTAGGGCAGGTGATCGAGTCTCATGGCTTCTCATATCATTGCTATTCTGATGACACCCAGATCTATTTGTCCTTCCAGCCTGACAATCCAGTCTCTGCACGCATCTCTGCTTGCCTGCCGGACATCTCGGTCTGGATGAGGGAACACCACCTTAAGCTTAACCTGGCAAAATCTGAGCTTCCCATCATCCCAGCCTGTCCCTCAATCAACCACAACCTCATTGTACAGCTCACCTCAACCACACTCAAGCCAACCAGGAAGGCCAGGAACCTTGGGGTGATTCTTGATGACGGCTTGACCTTTACAGACTGCATCTCAACAACTGCACAGTCCTGTATGTTCATCCTGTACAACATCAAGAAAATCAGATCCTACCTCACCGAACAGGCTACACAGACTAGTCCAGGCTCTTGTTATCTCAAAACTGGACTACTGCAACTCACTACTCTCGGGCCTCCCAGCCAGCTCCACCAAACCCCTTCAGATGATTCAGAATGCTACAGCATGCCTCATCTTCAACCAACCCAAGAGAACCCAAGTCACACCCGTCTTCATCTCCCTCCACTGGCTTCCTGTAGCCAGCCACATCAAATTCAAAGGTCTTGATTCTCACCTACAAGACCTTGTCTGGAACAGCACCCTCCTACCTCAACTCTCTCCTGACAGCTTACGTTTCCTCACGCAATCTGCAATCGATTAGCAACCGACGTTCAGAAGTAGCTCCTACTCAGCATGGCTCAAGGTCCCTTTCAAGAACCTTCAAACTAACTGTTCCTCAGTGGTGGAATGAACTTCCAACCTCAATCCGGACCACAGAATCTGTCAAAATCTTCAAAAAACAGCTAAAGACCCACCTCTTCCGTGAACACACAACCAACTCATTAAAAAAAAAAAAAAACTGCACTTACACCTCTACTCTGCGCACTTTGCTTCTTCTGGAACTCAATTAATGGATCTTGTATGGTAGCACTACAAATGTACCCATATGAAAACAGTGTAGCAGTGTATTTGTAGTGTAGTCAAAAGTAAGGTCAAGGGAGGGGGTAGCTAAGTGTCGTACAGGCTGATGGCTGTCGGCACAAAGGAACATCTGAAGCCAGGTACACAATATGGCACTGCACAACTTTCCTTTTCTGACACCTGCTTATCACTGAGAAGAAGAGAGCCAGTATTTACGTCTTTGCAAAAGCCGTTCACACATTTTGCGAACTGGCTAAAGCACGTCAATATGTTGGTCAATATGTTAAAACAACGATGCAATAATGGGGCACTTAGCTATTTCAATAAGAGGTTAAGAATACTTATATGCATATATATATATGCCAGGTGCAAAATAAAGGCAATAGACTATCAATCAGTGGATTATCATTTGCATATTTCCAGGGAAGAGACAAAGAAAAACAATGCTTTTTAATATAGAAAGAATTAAATTATTACACTGAAAAAAATTTAATAGATCACTTAGAATATACAGTGGGGGAAAAAAAAAGTAATGGATGCATCACTTTTTCAGTAAATATATTTCCAGTGAGGCTCTTCACATGAAATTTTCAACAGAAAAAGTAGAAAAAAATTAGAAGCAGTGGGAAATGTTTTGGTAAACAAAATAAAAACTGAAGTCAAAGATACCACCTTTGTGGCAATACTTTACACAAGAAAGATTTGTGGGGTTTCTGATGTGAGCACTGACCAATCAGCCGTTGCCTTAGCAGAACATATTTTTGCTGCCATAGCAGGGATGGGATGAAGTTCCGAGCTTGTCTGCCAAACATATGATGGCGCAGAAGTCACATCCGGTGAACTAAATGGCTTGCAGGCAAAAGTTCAGGAACAACGCCCCTGTGCAAGTTTTGTGCATTGCTGTGGTCATGTTCTCAATTTTGTGCTTTCACAAGCTTGCAGCACTCTGAAAGGTGCAAGGTGCCCCCCCCCAATTTGAACGACCTAGCCTCCAAAGTGCACTCAGGCCTTGGATAACATCATGAAGAGGCGATTTCCCAAAGCTGCACCTACACGATAGAACTATACATCTCGTTTTTTCAACACTGCCAAAGAGAAACACGAATCCTTGATAGAGCTCTTTGACAACATAGTGCAACAACGACACATTGGACTGGGATGAAAAATACATTCGGTCAGCTGGGGATTTTCAAGATCCCAAATTTATTATTCTTTTGGAGCTTTTCTGATGTTTTTTCCCCCCTCATACAGGGGGAAATGAAGAAAACAGCTGAGCACTTGCAAAACCAACAAGGAGCATCTTGACTCTACAAAGAGGAACAAAGGTGCTGACAAAAAGGAACAATATCAACATCTTTTTAATTTTAGACACCATTGATTTACATATGAAGAGGATTTCCTCCCTTGAAAAATTGGACTTTTCTAAATTTGTGGAGTATGATAAGACCTTTCCAGACACTGCATTCATCTCTTTGAAAGAAACATATGCATGTTTTTTCTATGATGTCCTTTTGCGCCGCAAGCTGAAAGTATTATATTCATCTCCTGAACTTGCAAAGATAAACGTCTCCAAGTTGACATTGTTCATGCGCTCCACTGGCCTGTGTAGTGGCACGGCCAAACTGTACAAACTATGTGAGCTGTTTTGAACAGTGCCATCCACTACTGCATCAATAGAGAGAACATGTTCTGCTTTGAAAAGGATCAAGACTTTCCAACGCAATGCTACTGGACGACAGCGCTTGAGTTGCCTTGCTCTGATGTCCATTGAAAAGCGGATGCTGCACCAACTGAAGAAATCGGACAGCTTCTTTGAAAAGGTTATAGATGAGTTCACAAAGAAGGATTGGAGAATGAATTATGTACAAATAACGTAGGAAAATACTTTTAAATTGACGCCTGCCATGGTGTTTCTTATTTGGCGTTTCTGATTTTGAGTGTGTCCTAAACTGGTGCCATACCATTTATCTACTGTGTTTAGTTATGTCATGTGAAAAATGGGGTGGGTTGCGTCACAGCATACCCGGTATAGAAAATATCTATGAAGTGTAATCAAAATGTATAACTAACTTTGTGCTTTGTGTTTGTCTAAAGCAAATTCACTCTATGGTAGTAAATTAAGAACTTGTGTTTGTCTAAACGCAGCTTCACTCTGTGGCAATAAATTAGACACATTCCAGAACTGGGTTTCTGAACTAAGCCCCCTAAGCTTGCAAATCAGTGACAAAAGAAGAGAAGAGTTCAAGGGAAAAGTACCAAGATGAGGCTATAGGGTGAAGTACGTGACATAGTAAAAAACCCAGGTCTGGTAAAACTTTTAAAAGGACATGTGCCACAAAGATAAGGTATCATATGGATGTGAATAATTAGTTAAGGCAATGGTGATTGGTCTATTCTAGAAAGAAAAGTTGGATGTCACACCTAGGAGTAATTTTATTGCATCAGGGAGGTATGTAAAAGACATGCTTGTGTATGTACAATTCGGACTCTCTGCAGACAGTCACACTTTGTTTGTTTTCAATCAAGTTTATTTACTTTTTGACATCTACTAAACTCTCTGTCTCTGAAGTTTTTGACTTAGGCTAAAAAGGTTGATTTTATTCACAACACCGGTTATAGAGGTCACCACTGATACACACACACACAGTATAGTCTCGTGTCAAAAACAAACACCACAAGGCATCAGTGATCAATTTATACTATTTTCCAATTTAGTGGTATTTAAATAAAGATGGAATGAGTTGTCAGAGGCTTAGTGGTGGTGGCTCTGAAGTCATGCGACCATGATGTAGTTTGTTTATAGCCTACATTTAGCCTTTTACTATTGCTGATTGTATTTAGGCTTCAAACATCAAGTAAATTGTGTTAATTTGTGAAGATTATCTTGAACAATAAATAAGTAAACTTTTGCTGGTCACAGAGCATATTTTCTTTATTAAACCAAAAGCCAATGCAAAACACCCCCCCGGAACCAGGGTGATGCTAACTTTCGGGTTCGCCTTCAAAAATGTGTCCTGCCAGCAGCACTCTATTAAATACAATGTATTAGTTTCATTTTTGTATTTTTCTTTTATTTCAGTTTATTTATTTTTGCAGTATAACGATTGTAACAATGGGTACATTTTCTAAATCCTCTGTATATATTTGTTTGTGAATGTTGTTCTGCAAGAAAAATAAAACTATTAAATACATCATATACCCTACCATTCTGAATGTATACAACTAGCTATGATAATACAACTGGCCCTGTAGTAACAACAAGCCACAATAAATGAAATACAACTAAAACTATTTTATACTACTACATGTGTCTTTAGGTATAGGCACCAATAACGGGATCCCGATTAGCGAAGGGCTAATTTGTGCTATCCAACATTCAGTGGAGTCAGCTAGCTTAGCTGTTGTAGCTAGCTAGCGCTTAGCACAGTTTCTGTACTAGTTAACTTATAAATGCACATTTGTACACAAATTGCAAAGACACCGTGTAGCTAAGTGTTTACATCAGAGTGTCTAATGGACTGAATGAGACCTATTATTTTTATTAACTACCATTTACTCTCCGTGCTCCCACACTCCAAGAGCGTTAGCATTGCTACAAACAAAGCATGTAAATGCTAACCTTTAACTCGCAATTCTCTGAAAATAAACATAGCAAGTCACAATTACCTCTTTATTTTTTGCCTCCTTGTCAGAAACAGGCTTCTAAAGGTGTTTATATTCCATAGGTATTTAAGATACATGTGTAGTATCTACCCTTATCTATGTACTATTTTTTTCAGGACTGCTCTGTATGGACTCGGTTGCAGAATAAAAAGCTTGATTATAAATAAATGTGCAAGCAATGTTTTCATAAATGTAAGACACGTGTTTAAGGAAGCGTTTGGGTCCGTTTGTGCATTTTGAAAAATGGGGGGGGGGGGGGGGGGGGGGGTTAATTTATACAATGATCTAGATCAGCCAATTATGTAGCAGTTGCACAATCTATAAAATCCTGCAGATACAAGTCAAGAGCTTCTCTGATCAGTCACTAGGTATTGTGGCTTGGTCGTTTGTGCCAGATGGGCAGGTCTGTATATTTTAGAAACTGCTCATCTTCTGGGGAGCTCTAATTGGCTTGACAAAAAGCACAGAGTTGATGATGGAAATCTGAAGAAAATTACCAGATTGGTTCAAGCTACCAGGAAATAGTTAATTCAAATAATCACCTTCGCAATCACCCTCACATATCATACTGGCCACTCCTTTTCAAAAGTGCGACTAAGGGCTGTACCAAAATCTGGCCTTAAGTATTTTGCCTGGCAGGTGCAAGCAATTTAGGTTAATCAGCCTGGAGAATTCTGGGCAACTGAGTTCTCCTTGACAGCTGCCTGCTGCTGCTCTTACAGACGTCATCATCATATGAAAAAAGTACAATGTAGTAAACAATTAAGAGCAGATAAAGAACTAAATCTTGGTCAAAAACAAATAAGCATAGTGAACAACTAACATTATTGAATGACTAATCAATAGAATGAAAGAAGAAGTACTTCATTGAGATTATCATATGATCAAAGTATAATGTATTAAACAGATAACAGCAGATACTACACTAAAGCTTAGTCAGTAAACATAGTAAATACCAGAGTTGGGGTACTCAATCCAGGACTCAGACTCAAGTCATGCATTCGGGGTAATTTGTACTTGAGCTGGACACCGACTCGGACATTTTGGACTGTGAAATTTTTCTGAGTACAGTCGAGTCCATGTCATGTGCAACATGAAAATAAAGATAAAAAAAAATTACAGCATAAAATTAAGAAGGCAAGAAATTAAGGAACGTCTCTCTGCCTGACCCGGGGGCTTTCTGTTTGCACGCACTTGAAACTCGTGCACAGAAAGCCGCCTCATCCTGCGAGTACCGAATTGAGTTCTCTTTAGCGGTTTCTTATGCTTGGACGGTCAAATAAATACACACACATCATGCAGGTCTGGCTGAGTTTTCATGCAAACACTGTCAGTTATGTCTTAAGTGAATGTAAACAGTGGGGGGGGGGGGGGGGGGGTCGGTGGTTTGTATTGGATATTGGATCTGTGCATTAGGTTACAAGAACAGAGCTGTGTTCAGAAATGAGTTTGTTGTCATTCATAGACAGATTAAAATCAGTAATAAAGCATGCAGCTTGTTACGATGACATACTGCTAAATGTAACTACTCTGTACTCTTTCTCAGCCTATGTAACTGTGGGGGAGAGGCATCAAATAATTGAAATGTCAAATCGAACTGGACGACACAGTATAGTTTGATAGAAATACTCGAGAACTTTTCCCACCCTCAGTGTGAAATTACACTATGAGAATTAAGACAAAAACCATCAGACCTTAAAAAGTAAAAAGCCCCTTTTTGAGTTTTCCCAGGCCAGCCTCCCATCTCCTCAATTGGTAATTGGCCAAACACTCCTGTTTGCACTAGCTATCAAAGCTATTATAGTTTTGGAGGCCTGGTCCAACTTCATATATAGCACAGATTTCTCTTAATTTATGCACTTTTAAAAAAATAAATAAATAAATAAAAATAAAATAAAAAAAATAATAATAATAAACCTTTTACTAAGGTTACCTTTTCTGTGGTGAGTTATATTGCTAAGTTCAACTTTTTTGTTGGCTTTGCTGTTGCAAAGCTGTATGTGTTATGCTTTAACAATAACAGTGGAATGGGTTTTACTTTGAACACACCACCAAACATGTCTTTGTTTTTGCATGTCAGGCTTCAGGAGGAGTTTTTTGGAGTAGAGTCTGGTTGCTCAACTCTCTGTAGCTAATCCTTTTACAACTCCCTGCACAAGGTCCTCAAACATGTGTTAACACACCAGGTTATTGCTTCTTATCATTTTGATTAAGACTATTGTTCAAGTGATGGAGACTATATTCCTTTCAGGGCCGGCCAGTCCAGTGAGGTCCATCATCTTGTTTTGCAAAATGATGATTCCGTCAGGAGTTGAAGAAAGAGACATTGTACTGTTTTGGCAAGTTACTGTTTGGAAATTAAAAATCTGTGCAAGAAATGTCTTAATTCTTTTGGTATGTGGAATGGTAAAAGAAGATTTGTTAATAAATTAAGAAATGCCCCACTGATGACTTGATCTACCCACCAAGGAGTTTTGCCAAAAGGACCCACCCGAGTCCTTTTGAAATTTCCTGGGCATATTGAAGAAGGTGTGGTGCAAATTGGCACATTAAGGGAGACTGCAAAGCCCCTCAGTGCCGACTCTGTGGTTCATCAAACCACCAGACAGGAGTGTGCTCTGTCCCCATGGCCTCCAGTTTGTGAGGAAGCAGAGGGCACCTCTTTAGAGACAGAAGTCATTTGCCAATTAATTCAAGGATGGAAAAGACATTGGGGGGCTCCTACATCAAAACACCACCCTTCAGTTATATCAGCAAAGGAAAACAGACCTCCCACTGATGAAGTACAGGTGCCAGGTATCTCAGACACACCAGAGGCAGCAGATAAACCTTCTATTCACACAGCAACAATATCAGGAACAGAAGAAGGGCCTACAGGTAAGCCTGCTTCACAGTTCAGGATCTCCAAGGTGGGCCTCCACTTGGAAGATTGTGCCAAGCATGAGAACTTAAATGAGGCTGCTTCAAAGGACAAGGATGTAACCAGACTGCCATGCTTACACAGTCCCATAATAACCTCAGAGTGATAGCCTCAGAAATCTGCATGCCTGCAGTTCAAGAGCCTGACAGTGCAGCAAATGCTAAGCATGTCAGGCAGATGGTCTTGGCAGAGGAAAATAAATTCCTTCAACCTGAATTACCTTCCACAATCCTATTTGGGAGTCAGGGGGTATGTCAGTGGGAATAGAGACTGTTTCACTGTTAATGACAGCAGATATGCAATCTCCTGTAGACAGGTCAGACAGTCCTTTTCCAGGAGAGGTGGAAACTGCAGCGTAAGCAGCAGTAGCTCAAAAATGCCCAGTGGACATTCACTGATCACTATCCTCCCCAGAGAATGGACAGTGAAAATGCCCAAATTGGGCCCAAAGTGTCAATATTTTGTGTGGCCACCATTATTTTCCAACACTGCCTTCACCCTCTGGGGCATGGAGTTCACCAGAGCTTCACAAAGTGGTCGTCTTGGAGGTGTGTTTGGGGTCTTTATCATGCTGGAATACTGCATACTGGTCATGTTCTGCATCAGTATGTCACAGTACATATTGGCATTCATGGTTCCCTCAATGAACTGTAGCTCCCCAGTGCCGGCAGCACTCATGCAGCCTCAGACCATAACACTCCCACCACCATGCTTGACTGTAGGCAAGACACACTTGTCTTTGTACTCCTCACCTGGTTGCCACCACACACGCTTGACACCATCTGAACTAAATAAGTTTATCTTGGTCTCAGAAGACCATAGGACATGGTTCCAGTAATGCATGTCCTTAGTCTTCTTGTCTTCAGCAAACTGTTTCGGGCTTCCTTGTGCATCATCTTTAGAAGAGGTTTCCTTCTGGTACGACAGCCATGCAGACCAATTTGATGCAGTGTGCGGCGTATGGTCTGAGCACTGACAGGCTGAGCCCCCACCCCTTCAACCTCTGCAGCAATGCTGGCAGCACTCATACATCTATTTCCCAAAGACAAGCTCTGGATATGACGCTGAGCACGTGCACTCAACTTCTTTGGTCGACCATGGCGAGGCCTGTTCTGAGTGGAACCTGTCATGTTAAACCACTGTATTGTCTTGGCCACCATGCTGCAGCTCATTGTCAGGGTCTTGGCAATCTTCGTATAGCTTAGGCCATCTTTATGTAGAGCAACAATACTTTTTTTCAAATCCTCAGAGAGTTCTTTGCCATGAGGTGCCATGTTGAACTTCCAGTGACCAGTATGAGGGAGTGTGAGAGCGATGACATGGTTTGATGGATGATGGTTTGGGGTTGCTATGCTGCATGCAAGAAAACCTTCAAACATTCTTCAACTGAAAGAATATTGCATGGAATAGTGGTAAAATATTCCATCAAGCTGATGTGTGAGAGACTGGTGGCCAATTATACAAAATTCCTGCAAGAAGTTATTTCTGCTAAAGGGGACAATACTAATTTCTGAGGCCAAGGGTGTACTTACTTTTTCCACAGAAGAATATCATAACTATTTATATTTCTGTTGAATAAATGATTGAAAAGGCTATTTTTCATTGTGGTTTTGTTCAAGTATATCAACTTCATTAATAGGCACTGTTTCAAAGATAATCAAATGTTTGCTTGTCCAAATATGTCAAAATATTGCCAGCAATTTCCATGGGGTGTACTTATTTTTTCACATGACTGTAAATGCTGATGGTCTGGGGAACATTCAGGGGTAAAAGACTCATCTCTCCATACCTGTTGGTAGGGTGGGATGAGGAATTTAGGAAAGCAACATTGGGAACAATAGAGCAAAATGAGTCAGAAATGGAGTTAAAAGACAATTAACTTGTGCTGAATGTATATTTATTTGTTACACATCTATCAGTGTATATGCGTATGAATATTTATGTACATATGTGTGCATACACATCCATAACTACAGTGGTGCTTGAAAGAATTTTCTATATATCTGCATAAATATGAACTAAAACATCAGATTTTCACACAAGTCCTAAAAGTAGACAAAGAGAACAAATGAGACAAAAATATTATACTTGATCATTTATTTATTGAGGAAAATGATCCAATATTACATATGTGACTGGCAAAACTATGTGAACCTCTTGGGTTAGCAGTTAATTTGAAGGTGAAATTAGAGTCACATGTTTTCAATCAATGGAATGACAATCAGGTGTGAGTGAGCACCCTGTTTTATGTAAAGAAAAGGGATCTATAGGAATCTAACGTGTGGGAGCGATGTTTGTGGAAGTGCATGAACAAAGGATATTTCTGAGGATCTCAGAAAAAGGTTGTTGCTGCTCATCAGGCTGGAAAAGTTGCAAAACCATCTCTAAAGATTTCGGACTACACCAATCCACAGACAAACAGATTATGTACAAATAGAGGAAAGTCAAGGCCATTGTTCCTCTCTAGGAGTGGGGGCCAACAAAGATCACTCCAAGAGAAAGAATTGTAGTAGTCTGCAAGGTCACAAAAGAACCCAACTAAAGGTCTCTCTCACATTGGCTAATTTTAATGTTCATAAGATAAGATACAATAAACTTTATTGATCCTACATTGGGGAAATTGCCAGAAATGTATACATCTACACCCTGGATTCTCACTGGCATAGACTGGGGTGGCCTCCTGCGGAGGTCAACTACCATCTCCTTTGTCTTGCTGGCATTGAGGCAGAGGTGCTTTAATTCACACCAGTTGACAAAGTCAGCGATGACCTACCAGGATTCCTGATCGTTTTCCTCTGATACTTGTCCAACATTGACTATCATCATAGAACATCTGCATGTGGCAACTGCTAGTGTTATGCCTGAAGTCCGCTCTGTATAGGGTGACGAGAAAGGGAGCGAGCACTGTACCCTGAGGTGCTCCCGTGCTGCTAACCACCACATCAGACATACAGTCCTGGAGCCATAAATACTGTGAGATAGTTGATGATCCATGCAGCCAGATGGCAGTTAACTCCAGCTCTCAAAAGCTTCCCCCTAAGTAGTGATGGCTGAATTGTATTGAAAGCACTGGAGAAAAAACCCTGATCCTCACAATGCTCCTGGTATTCTCTGGATGTAGAAGTGATCTGTGCATCATATAAATAATGGCATCATCAACCCCAATGCCTGATTGGTAAGGGAACTGTAGTGGGTCTAGCTCTGAGCTCACTAGGGTCCACAGGAAATAAATAAATAAATAAATAAATAAATAAATAAATGTTCAAGTTGAGCAATTGTACAAAATGGAACAGGGGTCAATCGTAAAAGGTTTCAGATGTACTTAATGGAAAAAGGGAGGGGGCCTAATAGTTTTTTTTAAAATACAAAATAGGGTTAGAAGAAGGAGAAAAAAAGTAGGGGAAAAAAACAAAGTCATGGTACTTAAAATAATAATAATAATAATTATACAAAATGGAACAGGTGTCAGTCGGAAAGGTTTCAGATGTACTTAATGAAAAAGGGAGGGAACTTTTAATACAAACTATAGCCCACATCTAGCTCTAGACCACTCCTACATCTGTAGCTATCAAGGCTATGCAGGTGTAAGGGGCCGGCGCAAGCCAACCTACCCTAGACCGGCTTTGTAGGCCTCCAATGGAGTTTCGGAGGCCTGGGCTGACTTCACTTATAGCTCTGGTTTCTTTTCGTTCACGCATAAATTTTTCGCCTTTTACTAAAGGTTTCCGTGGAGAGGAACGTTGACGAATTCAGTTGGTATTTGTGTGGGCTTCGCTGTGGCAAAGCTGTATTTGTTTTACAGTTTAATGTAAGAGAGGGAAGAAGTTTGGCTTTGGCATGCAAGGTCGGTTGATCGTCTGGCAAAGAAAATATTCTGGCAAAGGCCATCACTTTGAGGGTGGGAAAAGTGATGAGTCTCATCATCCACCCGGACCAGACATGCGGTGTGCAGGGTCGGACGTGTGCCCTAAATTTATGCCTAATACGAGATGTCTTAACTAAGGCAAAGGAGCAAAGCCGGCCCTTGGCCTTGCTGAGCCTAGACCAGGAAAAGGCATTTGACCGGGTTAGCCATGCTTTCCTTTTTGCTGTGATCAAGAGGTTGAGTTTTGGGCCAAGGTTTATAAGGGTGGTGAAGCTGTTGTATGAGGAGGTGGGTTTGCATCAACATCTTTCTGTTGAGGCCGGTGAGGCAGGCGGGTGGGGTGAGACAAGGGTGTCCGCTCTCCCCGCTGCTATACATGTTGGCAATTGAGCCGCTAGTGGCTAGCCTGCAAGCAGACCAAAGACCGGCAGGGTTCCATGTCCCTGGGGGGGGGATGCAGAGCCTTAGTCTCGGTTTACGCGGATGACCTGACTCTCTTTATAACAAATGAGGAGTTCCACAGGGCCAGGCCTCAAGCACTTTGGTGAACTCTGAGAAGTCCAGGGTTATGTCATGCAGATCCTGTCAGGGTACATCAAGTGCTTGTTGTGGCTACCCAGTATGCCCGGATGGAATAAAGATCTTAGGCATTAATTTCTTCCATTCAGCCAGCGGCACCAGGAATCAGGCCAGTGTGCTGAAGGTACAGCAGCGCCTTGCCCTATGGGAAACCAGAAGGCTGTCAATCAACAGCTGAACTCTTGTAATAAAAATGGACATCTTGTACAGGCTGATCCATATAGCCAATGTTTTTCCATGCCCACTTGTTGGGGGGGCAGGTTAGAAAGATCAGTCTTTCATTTTATCTGGGGAGGGAGGACAGAGCTGGTGCAGAGAGCTGTTATGTACCTTGGGCCACCTCCCTGTAAGTGAATGCCTGTATTGCTTTGGGAGTGTTAGGACACGAAGAGACGGTGGAGCATGAATTTTGGAAATGTCCCTGCATACAAGTATTTTGAGGACTAGTGAAGGAGTGGTGGAGAAACTTCCCCAACGTCCCCTTGAATGATAACCTGGTAAGGTTTGGGGAGGGATTGGAAGCCTTGGACCCAGGGCAATGCAAGATTGCGTGGTTAGTTGTCTCAGAGGGGAAAGTGTTTGTGAGCACAGAAGCCAAGGCTGGTGCTGGGCTCCATTTTCTGCAGCTTCCTAGGCAGAATAAGATGGATAGGGGAGAGACAGGAAGCTTGGCGACTGTACAGGGAGGTGTGGAGGAGCTAGTCGGGGGTTCCCAGGACGGGGATGGGGTACGTCGGGCTTATGGTCCCTGTTGGCCACCCTGGTTTCAGGCTTTGGTGCAGAGAAGGAGGGACCCTCACGCCAAATGCAGTCTAGGCAGGGGTTTTGAAGGGAATGGAGGGGAAGGGACATGGGGATGAGTAGGGAAAGGTTAGGCAAGCATTTGCATATGACAAAAGAAAGGGATTTCTTCCTCATGGGAAAAGGTAGCTTTCACTATAAGAGGGGTTCGAAAGTGTATATTTCAGGTGACAGTATTGCCATTCTTAAATAACAGTATTTGGGTTTATTGCAGAAAACTGGGTTTTCTTTCACGTTTTTTTCAACTAATAACGGAACAGGGTTCAATCGCAAGGGTTTCAGATATACTTAATGGGAAAAGGGAGGGGACCGATTTCGAACCTATATACCAGCCCACATCCAACTCTAGACCAATCCTACATCTGTAGCCATCAAGGCTGTGCAGGTGTAAGGGGCCGGCGCAAGCCAACCTACCCTAGACCGGATTTCTAGGCCTCCGATGGAGTTCCGGAGGCCTGGACTGACTTCCTGTATAGCTCGGGTTTCACTTCATTCACGCATAAGTCTTTCGCCTTTTACTAAAGATTTCCGTGGAGAGGAACGTTGACAAGTTCAGCTTATTTTTGTGGGCTTTGTTGTGGCAAGGCTGTATTTGTTTTACAGTTTAATGTAAGAGAGGGAAGAAGTTTGGGATGCAAGGTCGGTTGGGCGTGGTGCCTAGTTGCTCAATCCTCTCTGCGCAAGGTCTTCAAGCGCGTGGTCAGGCATGTCGTCCAGGAGTGGAGGCTCTGCCAGCTGGTGCTCGTTAGGCCAGAGGCCATAAAGGGTTATCGCTTCTCGGCCTTTTGGCTAGCATCAAACGGTAGAGACTGCGATTGATTCTTTGGTGGCTGTTCTTCTCAGCTTTTTCGTGGCTTTGAACAAAACCATTCAAAGAGAAAATTTGTGCGGATCCTGTTATTTCTTCAGTGCCGGTTGGTGAAAGGAACAGCAAGCCAGTGGACCTGTAGAAGGGTAAGTACAAATTCATCAATTTATTTTTCTTCTTTTTTCGTTTTCAAAATATTTATTTTGTTTAGGTTTGTGTTTGTTTTACTTATTTATTATAGTTTATTTATTTATTTATTTATTTATTTATTTATTTATTTATTTATTTATTTATTTATAGGCTAGTGGTGCCTCCAAAATGTCAGCTGCTCGTGCCGGCATGAGGAGGCACCATAGCGTGTGCTTTTTATTTAAAGAGGTGGATGGAAGGCTCCTGGGGATGTCACGCCTTGATTTCTCCAGGAAGCTAATCCAAAAATCTCTGAATTTCAAACCAGAAGAATTGAACTGTCTGACTCTGCCCCTGAATAAAGGTTTTGACGTTAGCTTTCGGACTGCATCTCTGCTTAATGATTTCTGGCATCGGTTTGACTGTTGTAAGGCCCATTTCTCCATGTTCACCGTGGAGAAACTTTCTGATAATTCACTTAAAACGGTGATTGTTAGGATGTTTAATGAAACGGTGACTGGGGATGAAATTTGCGTATGGCTGGGTAGATTTTGCACTGTTCGCGGACAACCAGTCAAAGTGTTGGAACAGAGGCTACATCCATTACCAGGGGATGCCCAAACTCTGCCGCAAGTGTGGTAGAATGGGACATCTAGCCGAGGCCTGCCAGGAAATAATTTGTGGAAAATGTAGAGAAATTGGTCACATTTTTGATGAGTGCACCACTGGCAGACGGTGCAATCTGTGTGGGGAGACAAACCACCTCTACAGAGATTGCCCTAAAAGTTTTGCCAACAAACTGAAGGGCAACAAGATGGCCACCCCACAAACAGAGCAAACAGTGCAAACAATGGAGAAGGAGGCAGGCCCTGTGGTTTTGGCGGGAAAGTCAATTCTGCCATCAGCCTCAGGACTTCAGCAGAAATGAGGAAGTGGGGCGGCCTTAGGGGCGGAGTAAGACAACCACAGGGAGGAAGCCCCCCATCCCCAGAAAAGAAAGGACAGGAAATGGAGGAAGGGGAAGAAGGGACTGCTTCCTCCATGCAGACAGTTTCAGAAATAAAGTTTAGTATCTGGGGAGAGTGGGCCAGACAATCCACTCCCAAATGCTCAGGTGCAGAAAAGACCTGCGGGATCTCCTCTGTTCGTAACAGAGGAGAAAAAACTGAGGGCAGAAAAACGGCGAGACAGTTCTTCCTCGGAAGATCTGAACCGTTTGTGGCCCTCAGAGCCCCCAAATGAGGTTTCCTTCTTTAGCTAAGAACATCATTGCCAAAGGAGCCGCAAGAGGATGTTTCTGCGGCCCGTGAGGTAGCAGACACTTGCCCTCCTGAACCCAGGCCCACTGGGATAAAGGAAGAGCAAGTGTCACAAGAAATAATGTGCCTTTAATATGATTTTAAGTTTGTCTCTGGAAGTTTTTTAACACTGTTTTATACCTTTTTATCCATACTGCTCATGACCCTCACAATCTCAACAATCAATGTGAGAAGTGTGAGGTCCACCCTGAGAGCACAGTGTGTTATTGTTTTTTAAATCTTTTAAGTCAGATGTGATTTTATTGCAAGAGTGTGCTTTGCCCTTCTTTTCTAGTTACAGGAAATGGGAAGACCTGTGGACCCCAGGACCCTCATTGTGGAGTGGTACCAATTTTAATAAATGTGAAGGTGTCGCTATTTTAATAAAAAAAATCCCAATATCTTGGCTAAGGGCAGCACAGTGGTGAGGGATGGGCGGGCACTTTTAGCCAATCTGACCTTTTTTAGATAGGGATTTTACTATTGTTAATGTGTATGGTTTTACGGAAAAAAATGAAAAAGGTATGAACTTTTAGAAGACCTGCAGTCCCACATGCTAGGGAGGGTTCCCCTAATTGGAGTTTAGGAGGTAGGACCCCTAAATACCCCTTCTGCATGGGGTCCTACCAACGAAGCCTAAAGATTTTACCAGACCTAAAAACACTAGTGTCTTTTAATCTGAGCAAAGAACATGATTTTATAAAGAAGTTTTTAAAGAAAAACCTTTTAGAAGGAGCAGATGTCTCTGTTGTAACTAACCACAAGGCTCTTCTTTCTCTTGATCAGGATTGGCAACCAGTGAGTCCAGTCCCCGGCCTCACTCTAAGTGAGGCCAAACAAGTTTGGAGGAATGCCGCCCACCCTGCTCTTCAGAACAGGCACAAGGACTTGTCATGGATGGTGGCCCATGAGATTCTCCCGGTCAGGGCAGTTATGCACTCCCAAGGCATGGGCCCTAATCCTATCTGCCCACTGACCCTGGCCGTTCATAGATGCACCCTCAACTACAAAGGCTACGGCAGCAGCGAGCCGGAGGGTAGAGGATCTCCGCTGGGCACAGCAAGTGACGGGCCATGGCTGGAGAGCAATGTGATGGGCACCTTTGGCAGGGACTTACGCCCGGTCTTGAAAAAGAGAGGACACTTAGTAATTTAGTGGTTTTTGATTTGTCTGTTTTATATATTTATATGGTTATTTATTCATTTTTAACAACGGAAATGATTTTATGGACACTTACATTCATGGGTTTTATGACAACATACACACTTTTTTCTTTTAACAATTTTCAAAAAAACTTTGTTTTATCCAAGTTTATTTATAAATCACAAATGTTGTCTATGGACTGAAGAAAAAAAAATCTGTTTAAATTGTGGATTGCGTGGTTTGTTGTGTCAGAGGGGAAAAGGGCAGTTTGCAGGTGGAGGGGAAAGTGTTTGCGAGCACAGAAGCCAAGACTGGAGCTGGGCTCCATTTTCCACAGCTTCCTAGGCAGAATAAGATGGTTAGGAGAGAGACAGGAAGCTTGGCGACTGTACGGGGAGATGTGGAGGAGCCAGTCGGGGGTTCCCAGGACGGGGATGGGGTAGGTCGTGCTTATGGTCCCTCTTGGCCACCCTGGTTTCAGGCTTTGGTGCAGAGAAGGAGGGACCCTCACGCCAAATGCAGTCTAGGCGTGGTGCCTAGTTGCTCAATCCTCTCTGCGCAAGGTCTTCAAGCGCGTGGTCAGGCATGTCGTCCAGGAGTGGAGGCTCTGCCAGCTGGTGCTCGTTAGGCCAGAGGCCATAACGGGTTATCGCTTCTCGGCCTTTTGGCTAAGATCAATTGGTAGAGACTGCGATCGACTCTTTGGTGGCCGTTGTTCTCAGTCTTTTCGCGGCTTTGGACAGAACCATTCAAAGAGAAAATTTGTGCGGAACCTGTGATTTTCAGATTCGGTTGGCGAATGTAACATCGAGCCAGTGGACCTGGGACAAGGTAAGTACAAATTCATTAATTTATTTATATTTCTTTACTTTTTTTCGTTTTCAAAAATATTTATTTCGTTTAGTTTTATTTGTTTTACTTATTTATTGTAGTTTATTTATTTATTTATTTATTTATTTATTTATTTATTTAGAGGTTAGTGGTGCCTCCAAAATGTCGGCTGCTCGTGCCAGCATGAGGAGGCACCACAGCGTGCGTTCTTTATTTAAAGAGGTGGATGGAAAGCTCCTGGGGATGTCACGCCTTGATTTCTCCAGGAAGCTAATCCAGAAATCTCTTAGCTTTAAACCGGACGAACTGAACTGTCTTGTGACTCTGCCCCTGAATAAAGGATTTGACGTTAGCTTTAGGATTGCATCTCTGCTTAATGATTTCTGGCAACGGTTTGATGGTTGTAAGACCCATTTCTCCATGTTCACCGTGGAGAAACTTTCTGATAATTCACTTAAAACGGTGATTGTTAGGATGTTTAATGAAACGGTGACTGGGGATGACATTTGCGTATGGCTGGGTAGATTTTGCACTGTTCGCGGACAACCAGTCAAAGTGTTGGATGAGGACGGCATCTGGAATTGTTCCTGGCGGATTCCCATTAAACAATGGGAAGATGCTGGGGGCTACCAGGGCCTGAGACATCTGCCTTCCATGATTATGTTGGGAGAGAACAGAGGCTACATTCATTATCAAGGGATGCCCAAACTCTGCCGTAAGTGTGGGAGGATGGGACATCTAGCCGAGGCGTGCCAGGAAATCATTTGTGGAAAATGTAGAGAAATTGGTCACGTTTTTGATGAGTGCACCATTGGCAGACGGTGCAATCTGTGTGGGGAGACAAACCACCTCTACAGAGATTGCCCTAAGAGCTTTGCCAACAAGTTGAAAGGTAACAAGATGGCCGCCCCACAAACGCAACAAACGGAGCAAACAACGGAGAAGGAGGCGGGCCCTGTGGTTTTGGCGGGAGAGCCAGCTCTCCCGTCAGCTTCAGGGCCTGAGCAGATACGGGTAAGTGGGGCGGCCTTAGGGGTGGAGTCAGCAAACCAGAGGGAGGAAGCCCCCCCCTCCCCGCAAAATAAAGTACAGGAAATGGCGGAAGGGGAGGAAGGGACGGCTTCCTCAATGGAGACAGTTTCAGAGTTAAGTGTGGTATCTGGGGAGAGTGGGCCAGACAGTCCCCTCCCGAATGCTCAGGTGCAGAAAAGACCTGCGGGATCTCCTCTGTTGGTAACAGAGGAGAAGAAACTGAGGGCAGAGCATAGGCGGGACAGTTCTTCCTCGGAAGACCTGAACCGCTTGTGGCCCTCAGAGCCCCCCAATGAGGTTGCTTTCTTGCACCCCCAGCTAAGAACATCTTCGCCAAAGGAGCCGCGAGAGGTTGCCTCCGCGGCCCGTGAGGCAGCAGACACTTGCCCTCCTGAACCCAGTCCCACTGGGATAAAGGAAGAGCAAGTGTCACAAGAGATAATATGCCTCTAATTTGTTTTTAACGTTGTCTCTGCATGTTTTTAATACTGTTTTATACCTATTTTTACCATACTGCTCATGGCCCTCACAATCTCTACCATTAATGTGAGAAGTGTGAGGTCCACCCTGAGAGCACAGAGTGTATTATCCCTTTTAAAATCTTTTAAGTCAGATGTGATCTTATTACAAGAGTGTGCTTTGCCCTTTTTATCCAGTTACAGGAAATGGGAAGACATGTGGACACCGGGACCCTCCGTGTGGAGTGGTTCCAATTTTAATAAATGTGATGGTGTCGCCATTTTAATAAAAAATCCCAATATTGTGGTGAAGGGCAGCACAGTGGTGAGGGATGGCCGGGCAATTTTAGCCAATCTGACTTTTTTAGATAGGGATTTTACCATTCTTAATGTGTATGGTTTTACGGAAAAAAATTAACGGTATGAACTTTTAGAAGATCTGCAGTCCCACATGCTAGGGAGGGTCCCCTTAATTGTAGCAGGGGATTTTAATTGTATTTTAACAGCTAAAGACAGGAAAAGGGTAGTGGGGGAGTGCACGGTAGATAAGACATCGGTTTTACTTCAGGGCTTAGTAAAAGATTTTAAACTAGTCGACTGTTTCAAAGCTTTGCATCAAAGAGAGGAGGGCTTCACCTGGTTCAGTGGTGATGGCACCAGAGCCTCTCGGATCGACTATGTTTTTACACGGGACTGCCCGCCAACCGATGCTACACTGACCCCTCTCTTCTTTTCTGACCACTTGATGCTGTCTTGCAGCCTTTCACTGTCCACTGGTGTGACGGTAGGAGGAGTGCTGTGGAGGCTGAACTGCTCTGTGTTAGAAGACAAAGAAGTAGTCAGAGAGTATAGGGAGCAGTTCAGCCAATGGCAGACCCTCCAGGACTTTCATGAGTCACGAGCACAGTGGTGGGAGATGGTGAAAGAAAAGAAAAATAGGGAAAAAAAGATGCATGGTGGGACTGCAAAAAAAGACTGCAGAGATATTTTAAACTTTTTCACTGTGGGATTGATTTTACAGATGAGATCAAAGCAGTAAAAGACGAAATGCGTGTTTTATCAGATATACATAGCAGGGGGGTCATTTTAAGAAGCAGAGAGAGGGAGATTGAGGAAGGGGAAAAGTGTACAAGATATTTTTTTTTTTAAAAGATTGTTTCAAGTGGAGGTACAATCACCGCAATAAAAGATGGAGGGAGGGAGCTCAAATCAACAGAGGAGATTTTAGGTGGGGTGGAAGAATTTTATAATCAATCTATATAAGGAAAAATTTGTACACAAAGATACCCTGGAGGAAGTTTTAGCCTTTTTAGACAACAAGGTAAGCAGTGAAGCAATGCTTTTATCCCAGGATTTCACGGTTTTAGAAATGCAAAATTCTTTAAAAGGTTTTAAAAGGGGGAAGGAATGGATGGACTCCCCCTAGAATTTTATCTGACTTTCTGGGACATTTTAGCACATGACCTACTCACTGTTTTTAAAGAATTTGAGACCTTGGACAGACTCCCAGACAGCTTCAAAACAGGGATAGTGTCACTTCTACACAAGAAAGGTGACAAGACAGACCTCAGGAACTGGAGACCTATCACGCTTTTAAACTGTGATTGTAAACTTTTTAGCAAGACTTTATCTGCACGTATGTCGACCGTTTTAGAGGACGTGATCCACCCGGATCAATCATGTGCTGTGCCAGGGAGGAAGATCACCGACAGCCTAGTGCTGATTAGAGACGTCATCTGTTACGCGAGAGACAGAAACATCCGGCTAGCAGTCCTGAACCTAGATTTCGAAAAAGCATTTGACCGAGTCTCGCACCAGTTCCTTTTTCAGGTATTGGACAAAATGGGGTTCCCGGATAGGTTCATAGCCTGGGTGGGATTACTGTATAAGGGCATAATCAGTAGAATGTTGGTTAACGGGCACGTGTCCAAAAAGGTTTATCCGGTTTATCCTTTATCTCCCCTCCTGTATGTGGCTTGCATTGAGCCACTGGCACAGATCTTGAGAAGGGATAAATGGATCAAAGGACTTGAAGTGCCTGGGACGGGTGGACTGACTGCAACGTGCGTTTTATATATGGACGACGTAACCCTTTTAGCCACAGATGTTTTATCCATGCGAAGAGCAATGGACCTGACTGACTGGTACGGTCGGGCCTCGGGCGCCAAGCTCAACAGGAGCAAGTCCGAGGCCCAGCTCTTCGGGCCGTGGGGTAACATGGACAGAGGCGGACTACAATTGGTTTTTAAAACCGACTTACGGATTTTAGGAGTCAAATTTGACAAAGAGGGTGGAGGACGGGCAAACTGGGCCGACGTGTTAGGGAAAGTTAGGCAAAAACTGGGCTTTTGGGGACTAAGACAGCTGACCATCGAAGGTAAAGTTTTAATTTTTAAAGCAGTCATTTTACCTTTGATGTTACTTGTGTGTTCTGTTTTTAGTCCCCCAAGAAACTTTCTTTTAGAACTGGAGAGGGCGGTGTTTTACTTCGTCTGGGGGTCCAAGTGGGAGAGAGTGAAGAGGGAGGTCGTGAAGAAGAGACCGGAAAATGGCGGGAAAGGCCTCCCGGACCCCCACCTGTTTTTAGGCAGCCGTTTTACCGCCCTCCACATCAGGTACGCCGTGGCCCCGTCCAGAGAGAGCAAGACAGCAGCCATGACCCGATTCTGGATGGGGTCCTACCTGCGTAGCTAAAGATTTTACCAGTTGACCTTAAAACACCTGTGTCTTTTAATTTGACCAAAGAACACGATTTTATTAAGAAGTTTTTAAAGAAAAATCTTTTTAGAACGAGAAGATGTCTCAGTTTTAACTAACCACAAGTCTCTTCTCTCTCTTGTTCAGGATCGGGAACCTGTGAGTCCAGTCCCAGGCCTCACTCTAAGTGAGGCCAAACAAGTTTGGAGGAACGCCACCCACCCTGCTCTTCAGAACAGGCACAAGGACTTGTCATGGATGGTGGCCCTCCCGGTCAAGGCGGTCATGCACTCCCGTGGCATGGGCTCCAACCACATCTGCCCACGACCCGGATGCAACGTGCCGGAGACCGTGCGACACCTGTTATGGGAGTGCGGCGCTGCGCGGGACCAGTGGACCATGACCGGCCCCCTGTATTTCCCGTGCCTGTCAGCAGGTGGGATCCAGATGGACTACAAGCTCGCCATCCTCGGGGTGGGCCGAGGCTCGAAGGGCCTAACAGCGCAGAGTTTCACCAGGCTCTGGCTCACTCAACGCCGTAAAGGATGCCATCTGGACCACCAGAAACCTGCTGGTGGGGAAACGCGTGACGGTGCCCCTCCATGCGAGCGAGCAGATGGTGAAGTCCACGCTGCAGGGGTACCGCGCGTCGTCATTCGGAGGAGGGGGCCGGGGTTGCACGAGAAAGGCCCCGGCTGCCACTGACCCTGGCCGCTCGTAGATGCGCCCTCACCTGCAAAGGCTATGGGAGCAGCAAGCCGGAGGGTAGAGGATCTCCTCTGGGCACTGGAAGTGACGGGCCTTGGCCGTGGCTGGAGAACAGTGTGATGGGCGCCCTTAGTAAGGACTCACACCCGATCTTGGAAAAGAGAGGACACTTTAGTGTTTTTTTTTTTTTTTTATTTGTTTTGTTTTATATATAGAAATGTATTTGGGGTTTTTTAAGTCATTTATTCATATATATTTAATTCCGAAATGATTTTATGGACACTTTTATTCATAGTTTTTTATACACACACAATTTTTTTCTTTTAAAATAAGAAACTTGTGTTTTTTATCCAAGTTTCTTTATTAATCACATGTTTTTGAATTAAGAGGAAAAACTGTGTACACTGTGAACATGGAAAAAAAGAAAAAAAAAGTGACAATAAAATTTTTTCGAAAGGAAGAAAAATCTGTTCTTATCAGTTTAATATCTGATACATCCTCCATTCGAGGACTTTATATTAAACGGATTTTTAGAGCGAGGGGCTTGCTCTGTCCGCTTCACGCATCGACCTGGTATTGCAGTACCTCCAGAAATGGTGCACCTTTTCAAAGGGGTCAAATGAAAGAAGGAAGGAAGGAAGGAAGGAAGGAAGGAAGGAAATAAATAAATCAATCAATCAATCAATAAATAAATAAATAAATAAATATTCATGTTAAACAATTGCACAAAATGGAACAGGGGTCAATCGTAACTGTTTCAGATGTACTTAATGGCCGAAGGGAGGGGACCTAATAGGTTTTTAATACAAAGTAGGGTTAGAATAAGGAGGGGGGGAAAAAAAAGTAGGAAAAAAAAAACCAAAGTGATATTTGGTACTTTCACGCATAAATCTTTCGCCTTTTACTAAAGGGTTCCATGGAGAGGAACATTGAGGGTTTCAGCTAATTTTTGGGGGAATTGCTTTCAGCATAGCTGTACTTGTCTCACGGTGGTTTAATGTAAGACAGAGCTGGGGTTACACTTTGGAACACAAGATCTGTTGGGGGTGGAGTCTGGCTGCTCAATCCTACCTGTAGCTGATCCTTTCGTAGCTCAAGGTAATGCCTACCGTCACAGCTCCAAAGCTGTGCTGGGGGTGCATTTCAGGCCAGAGGACATAACAGTTTATCGCGTCTCTGCCTTTTGGCTAAGTTTCTTGTCCTGCTGGGCATGTTCTTAATGCCTGTTTCAGCTACATACTGTTTACTATACTTCTTTCGCTGGGTTCTTTGATTTGACCATATGCCAGCTCAAGGACTGCTCCACCTTTTTTCCAAGATTTAATGAGCAAAAGTGCCATTAGGGCCTGAGTGGAAGGGAGCTAATTGCTCTGTTTACTCTTAGCCTTTGGTAATACACATGTACAATCCTTTTATCAAAGAAAAGAACATTGTGTTGTTTTTGGCACAGTACTACTCAGAAATTAAGAAAGGCAAGAAATGTCTTAACACATTTAGCATGTGGAACGGCAAAAGATGAACGGCAAAAGATTTCTGTATTTTCCTGGGCAACTAACTTACTGCCGAAGGTGTAGTGTAATTTGGCACATTAAGGCGGACTGCAGGGGCAGTCAGTGCCGGCTCTGTGGCTCCTTTAGAATACATATTAAAAAAGCATAATTAAAAACTACATAGTATGAGGTCTTCCGGCTGAGCGATAGATGGAGTAAGGTGCAATTTTCGGGGCTCCTGAAACAACCTTTAATATATGTTATAGGCACTTTTTTGTGGAGTGTTTTTGATGCAAGTCGTGTCCAACACCTTACTATTAACTTTTGATGTCCAAAATGCCAGCAATAGCCACAGGCGGGAACATTTAATCTGCTCCGCTTCAGCGGCCTGCTCCACACGCTGCATCCTCGCCTCGTAGTGATCCCTCCTCCCCCTGTGACGGTGTTGTTATGCCCGCTATCCCCCAGGGTTTCAAGGAGGAGCTTCTCGCTTCACTCTGACACGAAATGGCGGCCATTTTCAAAACCGAGCTCCAGGCAGCCTTGGGCGAAAACTTGGCCTCTATTAAGGAAGAGCTACAGACTGTAAAGGCGGAATTAACAGTCAATATTATGGTTATCCAGTCGGAGGTAAGCAAATTGAAAAATACCGTGGGTGAAATGGAAACTTTGCTCTCCGCCTGCTGTGATGAGACCACTATGCTACAGGCTAAATTGGAGCGCCTTTTTGCCAATCTGGGGAGGGTGGAAAATAAGTGCGAGGATCTTGAAGCTAGATCACGGCGCAACAGTCTGAGAATCGTAGGTGTCCCTGAAGACTCGACCAGCGCGTCCACACCGGCAGCTGTTTCCACTCTGCTTAAAGAGGCTTTTAAGCTGGACAAAGAGCCACTTCTGGACTGTGCTCATCGCACTCTGCAGCCGAAGCCCAAACCTGGCGAGCGCCCCGTCCTATAAGCGCTCGACTCCATTATCGTGCGGACTGTGACATCTTTCAACGGGCCAGAGCCCAACAACGGATGAAGGTTTGGTGACATGGTTATCTCCATCATACCACGAAGATAGCCTGTGCTTGTGCTGCCTTCAATGACTGCCGCCGCACGCTCCGTGAGTTACCAGGAATACGGTTTGGTCTGCTTGATCCGGAACGTCTTCGCGTTACACATGACGGAACCGAGAGGTAGTTTAAATCCGCGGAGGACGCCAGAGCCTTCATTAAGACACTGATCAAGTAAGAACACTGATAACAGGCTGATTATCCGTCTCCAGAAGTGAAATGGACGACTATTGAATCTACAACACATGATGGTGCAGTGACTATGTTTATGTGCGGGTATGTGCGAATGTATGTTCTAATCTGTACAAAAAACAAGTTTGGCTCCCGATTTGTTGATTTACTGAGATATAAAAAATAATCTCTAACTTTTTTCTCCTTTTATAAATGTGGTTCTCAGTGTACTTAAGTTTGTTTGTTTTTTCCAATGTGCCATGTCTTTCAATAAATGGTGTTTTTTTTTTTGTTTGTTTGTTTTTTTTTTTAAACTACAGAGTATATTCTAGATATTACTATAGGTTTGTACTGAGTTAGAAAAATCCTGTAGTATTCTGTGTCCCCTTGTGCTCCTCTGCACAACACTTAAATCAGCATCTAGACACGTTGTGTACATACTTGTGTAAGTTACAGATATCTCTATGGTATGGAGTTTTTGGACCTAAGGGAACTATGGTTTTGGGGCATCCGGGTGACTAAAGAGAGAAAAAATTAAGGCAACATCTAGACTGGAGTAATAAATTGTGGCGAAAACCCTGCCTAAGACAAGCACACTTTTCAGAAAAGTATAAAAGGCCCATATTATGGTTGCATGAATTTAGACACTCTGCAGACATCTCACTTTATTGTTTCAATAAAGCTTCATTTATTTGAGACATCTACAACCATGTAAGTATGTTTTTCAATTAGAGTGTAGAGATTTTCTACAACATATTTTGTGATCCTGACATGATTGAGAAGAAAGCCAGGAGGGTTTCCCTGCTTTGGGCTAACTGCACAAACAAGCTGCCACTAATGAAGGTAAGCATTTTTGCTTTTAGTTAAAGTTGTTTGTGTGGATCACTGAAGATCAGTCTGTGGTGGTAAGAACACTCTTAATAAGGCTACTCAAAAAAAAAAAAGAGCTAAATTAATTAAGGAGGAGTTTTGGATCTCAAAAAGTGTAACTACATGAAAAAAATATGTCTGTTGTTGTTAAGATGAAGTATTTGGTAACCAGTGAGCTTGCATCCTGCTGTTTTAGTGGACATGGAGAAACTAGGCAGAGGTGAGTGGATCGCACTGTGTAGATATGAGCAGTATATACAGCAAGCAACAACGTACAGTCCAACTATGCAAATAGTCCATGTACATATCGCATATGAACAATACTATACACATATAGCAGCTGTATGGTATGATTACTGTGGACATAAGAAAAGCTTTGAAGCAGTGATGTGATTTGTGAGCAATGCAAAAAGTACAGTATGGTACCCATATGAAAACAGTGTAGCAGTATATTTGTAGTGTAGTCAAAAGAAAGGTCAAGGGAGGGGGTGGCTAAGTGTTGTACAGCCTGATGGCTGTTGGCACGAAGGAACATCTGAAGCCAGGTACACAATATGATACACAATATGGCACTGCACAACTTTCCTTTTTTGACACCCGCTTATCACTGAGAAGAAGAGAGCCAGTATTTATGTCTTTGCAAAAAGCCGTTCACACATTTTGTGAACTGGCTAAAGCACGTATGCACTTTTGTAAAATATAAGGTCTTTGAATTGGCCACAGCAACAAGTACTTCTTTAAAGCTAAATTCTTAAAGTTCTCATTTCAAGCAGTAGTCTCTTTGGTCAGTATGTTAAAACAACGATGCAATAATGGGGCATTTAGCTATTTCAATAAGAGGTTACGAATACTTATATGCATATATATGCCAGGTGCATAATAAAAGGCAATAGACTATCAATCAGTGGATCATCATTTGCATATTTCCAGGGAAGAGACAAAGAAAAACAATGTTATTTAATATAGAAAGAATTCATTAAATTATTACACTGAAAAAAATAAATAGATCACTTAGAATATACAGTGGGGGGAAAAAAGTAATGGATGCATCAACATTTTTTTTTCAGTAAATATATTTCCAGTGAGGCTCTTCACATGAAATTTTCACCATGAAAAAGTAGGAAAAAAAATTAGAAGCAGTGGGAAATGTTTTGATAAACAACATAAACACTGAACACTTTTGTGGCGGTACTTGTGGATGCGACAACAGACGCTTCAAACTTTGCAAAGCTGTCAACAGTTTGGAGGTACGTTACCAAGGACGGCATGGCAGAAGAAAGATTTGTGGGATTTCTGATGTCAGCACTGACCAATCAGCTGCTGCTTTAGCAGAACATATTTTTGCTGCCATAGTAGGGATGGGATGCGGTTCCGAGCTTGTCTGCCAAACATATGATAGCGCGGAAGTCACATCTGATGAACTAAATGGTTTGCAGGCAAAAGTTCAGGAACAACGCCCCTGTGCAAGTTTTGTGCATTGCTGTGGTCATGTTCTCAATTTAGTGCTTTCACAAGCTTGCAGCACCCTAAAAGACTGCAAGGTGCCCCCCCGCAATTTGAACGACCTAGTCTCCAAAGTGCACTCAGGCCTTGAATAACATCGAAGAGGCGATTTCCCAAAGCTGCACCTACACAATGGAACTATGCATCTCGTTTTTTCAACACTACCAAAGAGAAAAAATCCTTGATAGAGCTCTTTGACAACATAGTGAACGACCCATTGGACTGGGACGAAAAATACATTGTCAGCTGGGGATTTTCAAGATCCCAAATTTATTATTCTTTTGGAGCTTTTCTGATTTTTTTTTTTTTTTTTTTTTTTTTTTTTCCTTTTTCATACAGACGTGCTTTTCAACATTCTCCAATCAAAGGTTTTTGACATTGGGTTTTGTGTAAGGGAAATGAAGAAAACAGCTGAGCACTTGCAAAGACAATGAGAAACATCTTGACTCTTCAAAGAGGAACAAAGGTGCTGACAAAAAGGAACAATATCAAGATCTTTTTAATTTTAGACACCACTGATTTACATATGGAGGCTTTCCTCCCTGGAAAAATGGGATTTTTCTAAATTTGTGGAGTATGATAAAACCTTTCCACACACTACATTCAACTCTGTGAAAGAAACATATGCATGTTTTTTAGACGATCTCCTTTTGCACCGCGAGCTGAAAGTATTATATGCATCTCCTGAACTTGCAAAGAGAAACGTCTCCAAGTTGACATTGTACAGTTTGGCCATGCTTCTACGCAGGCCAGTGGAATGCATGAACAAACTATGCGAGCTGTTTCGAATGGTGCCATCTACTACTGCATCAGTAGAGAGAACAAGTTCTGCTTTGAAAAGGATCAAGACTTTCCAACGCAATGCTACTGGACAATGGCGCTTGAGGGACCTTGCTCTGATGTCCACTGAAAAGCGGATGCTGCACCAACTGAAGAAATCCGACAGCTTCTTTGAAAAGGTTATAGAGGAGTTCACAAAGAAGGATCAGAGAATGAATTTTATGTACAAATAAGGTAGGAAAATACGTTAAAATCGACACCTGCCATGGTCTTTATTTGGCGTTTCTGATTTTGAGTGTGTCCTAAACTGGTGCCATGCCATTTATCTACTGTGTTTAGTTATGTCATGTGAAAAATGGGGTGGGATGCTCGCCTCTGATCACTGAGGTCACTGCTCGTCACACACACACAGAGTACAGTCTCGTGTCAAAAACAAACACCACAAGGCATCAGTGATCAATTTATATTATTTTCAATTAAGTGCTATTTAAATAAAGGTTGAATGAGTTGTCAGAGGCTTAGTGGTGGTGACTCTGAAGTCATGCGACCATGATGTAGTTTGATTATAGCCTACATTTAGCTTTTTACTTCTGCTGATTGTATTTAGGCTTCAAACGTCATGTAAATTGTGTTAATACGTGAATATTATCTTGATGAAAAATAAATACGTAAACTTTTGCTGGTCACAGAATCCATTTTCTTTATTAATCCAAAAGCCAATGCAAAAATCCTATTGGCTTTTTTCGGGAACCAGGGTGATGCTAACTTTCGGGTTCGCCTACAAAAATGTATCCTGCCAGCAGCACTCTATTAAATACAATGTATCCGGTTCATTTTTGTATTTTTCTTTTATTTCAGTTTATTTCTTTTTGCAGTATAACGATTGTAACAATGGGTACATTTTGTAAATCTCTGTATATATTTGTTTGTGAATATTGTTCTGAAAGAAAAATAAAATAAACTATTAAATACATCATATACCAAACCAGAGGTTTTCAAAGTGGGGGCTGCCAGGGGGCACCTGGGGGGGGCCTCAACAATTTGGTGTGAAAAATAAATAAATACATGATTTACAAGACCTTGTGGCCAAATAAAACTCGCAAGTAAGAGGCTGCATACACAAAGTATGGATTTACTGTAGCACATAAGAATGGCAGTGAGTGCCCAAAATGCGTTCTCTGCCTGGAGATTCTCTCCAACGAATGTTTAAAACTTTCTAAACTTCAGCGTCATTTGAAACAAAAGCACCCAACAGAGGCTGAAAAGACAATGGATTTTTTCAAACAAAAAGAAGAGAATTTGGCTAGACAGTCGACCATATTCGTGCAGCAAGCTACTCTCCCCGAAAGGGCACTGAAGGCATCGTTTTTGGCGTCATACCACATAGCTCGAATCTAATGGACTTGACTGGTCTCGTTGTGTGGGGGTGTGTTCGGACGGGGCCGCAGCCATGACCGGGAAGAGCAGTGGAGTGACCGCTCATATCAAACTGAAAGCCCCGAATGCAGTTACCACACACTGTAAGCAACACTGTGAGGCTCTCGTCATGAAGAGGATTGACGACGAGCTTAACAAAAGGTATTACAAGACGTTATAAAAGTTGTGAATTACATCAAAGTCCACCCCATGAAACACCGACTGTTCACTTTGCTTTGCAATGAGATGGGCATGGATTGCTGGGTTGCTGCTTCATTCCATTATGCATTGGTTATCACGGGGGGCGGGTTTGAACCACGTATATGAATTGAGGGCGGAGATTGCGGAGATTCTCTCTTGTGAAAAGCATCAGCTGGCAGACCGTTTTACAAATGCAGCCTGGAATACATGTCAGATATTTTCCACCACCTAAATGTATTGAATCAAAGCATGCAAGGGCGCGACACCTACATATCGCATGTGCAAGACAAAGTGCGTGCTTTTTCAAAGAAGATAGTGCTGTGGTCAAACAAGCTCCAAGAGGGAATTACAGAAATGTTTCCATTACTTCAACAAGAGCTCCTATCATCTGGTGAGCTGGGCACCATCTCTCCGCTGATCCAGTCCCACCTTCAGCACCTACAGGGATACTTCAGAGACTATTTCCCTGACCTTGAAAACACGTATCTAAACTGGGTTAGGAACCCCTTTGCTTCTGGTGTAGGTGCAAGTCTCGATTTAAAGGCACAGGAGGAACTGATTGACTTGACAAAGTCATGTGACTTAAAAATGAAATTTGAGTCTGTTTCCCTTTCTAACTACTGGCTGCATGTGAGAAAAGACTATCCTGCCCTGGCTGAGAAAGCTCTGAAATGCCTTCTCCCTTTTGCAACAACTTACTTGTGAGTCTGACTTTTCCACTTTTAAAATACTTAAGACACAGAGCATGTCTACATGTGGACAATGACATGCATATAGCACTGACAAACAAAGCCCAGGCTTGACAAACTGTGTTGGAGCCACCAAGCCCATCCCTCCGACTAGTATGTTTTCTCTTTCTCACTCTCAGACAACCACACACACAGAGAATCAATAATGTAATATAAATATGTAATTATTAATTTTAAAAAAGGCGGGGGGTGGGGGGGGGATATATTCAGAAGTCTGTATTTTTAATGTGTTTTAAAGACATCTTGCAAAAGGGGGGCCTCGGTCAAATGTTCATGCCATTTGGGGGGCCTTGCCCTGGAAAAGTTTCAGAACCACTGTACCAAACCATTGTGAATGTAGACAACTAGCTATGATAATACAACTGGCTTTGTAGTAACATTAATAAACAATAAATGAAATACAACTAAAACTATTTATTACTACTAATTGTGACTTTAGGTATAGGCACCAATAACAGGATCCCGATTAGCGAAGGGTAATCCAGTGATGTGCTAGCCAACATTCAGTGGAGTCAGCTAGCTTAGCTGTTGTAGCTAGCTAGCGCTTAGCACAGTTTCTGTACTAGTTTACTTATAAATGCACATTTGTACACAAATTGCAAAGACACCGTGCAGTTAAGTGTTTATATCAGAGTGTCTAATGGACTGAATGAGACCTATTATTTTATTAACTACCGTTTACACATGGTGTTTCCACACTCCAAGAGCGTTAGCATTGCTACAAACAAAGCATGTAAATGCTAACCTTTAACTCGCAATTCTCTGAAAACGAACATAGAAAGTCACAATTACCTAATAACAGGCTTCTATATATGTATTCATATTCCATAGGTATTTAAGATACATGTGTAGTATCTGCTCTTATCCATGTACTATTTTTACAGGACTGCTCTGTGTGGACTCGGTTGCAGAATAAAAAGCTTGGTTATAAATAAGTGTGCAAGCAGTGTTTTCATAAATGTAAGACATGTTTAAGGAAGCGTTTGGGTCTGTTTGTGCATTTTGTAAAACATCACGAAGTTTGCACTTCGAAAAACTGGGGGGCCTGTATGGGTTAAAATGGTGTTTTTGAACAAATGAATCTTTTACAAAATAGAGACCAGTAAAACCTCAAAATGTAAAGGGTCATCAGCAACGCAGAACTATCCTGGGGCAAATTTCACTAATTATATTTAGACACACATTTTATTTACATTTACTGTCCACTTTATTAGAAACACCTGCATATTCATACAATTATCTAGATCAGCCAATTATGCAGCAGTTGCACAATCTATAAAATCATGTAGATACAAGTCAAGAGCTTCTCTGATAGGTGACTAGGTATTGTGGCATGGTCGTTTGTGCCAGATGGGCAGGTCTGTACATTTCAGAAACTGCTCATCTTCTGGGAAGCTCTAATTTGGTTTGACAAAAAGCAGAGTTGATGATAGAACTCTGAGGAAAATTACCAGGACATAGTTAATTCAAATAATCACCTGTGCAATCAACCTCACATATACTGCCCACCTATTTTCAAAAGTGCAACTAAGGGCTGCGCCAAAATCTGGTCTTAAGTATTCTGCCTGGCAGGTGCAAGCAATTTAGGTTAATCAGCCTGGAGAATTCTGGGCAACTGAGTTCTCCTGGACATCTGCCCTCTGCTGTCTGATGGCACAGCCTCTTATAGACGTCATCATATGAAAAAGTACAATGTAGTAAACAGATAAGAGCAGATAAAGAACTAAATCTTAGTAAAAAACAAATAAGCATAGTGAACACCTAACATTATTGAATGACTGATCAATAGAATGAAAGAAGAAACACTTCATTATGAGATTATCATATGATCAAAGTATAATGTAGTAAACCGATTAGAGCAGATACTACACTAAAGCTTAGTCAATCAACCATTAACCATAGTAAATAGTAGAGATGGGGTACTCAATCCAGACCTCAGACTCGAGTCTGGACCAGAGTCCAGTTATGAACAAACTCACACTTGTCATGCACTCGAGTTAATTTGTACTTGAACTTGACACGGACGCAGACATTTTGGACTGAAATTTTTCTGAGTACAGTCGAGTCCATGTCACGTGTGACCTGAAAAAAAGATTTTAAAAATAAATTACAGCATAAAATTAAGATGGCAAGAAATTAAGGAACGTTTCCCTGCCTGACCAGGGGGCTTTCTCTTCGCACACACTTGAAACTCGTGCACAGAATGCTGCCTCATCATGCTAGTACTGAATTGAGTTCTCTTTAGCGGTTTCTTATGCTTGGAACGTCAAATAAATACACACACATCATGCAGGTCTGGCTGAGTTTTCATGCAAACACTGTCAGTTATGTCTTAAGTGAATGTAAACAGTTGGGGGAGGGGGAATTGGATGTGTGTATTGGATATTGGATCTGTGCATTAGGTTACAAGAACAGAGCTGTGTTCAGAAATGAGTTTGGTGTCATTCATAGACAGACTAAAAGCAGTAATAAAGCATGCAGCTTGTTATGATGACGTACTGCTAAATGTAACTACTCTGTACTCTTTCTCAGCCTATGTAACTGTGGGGGACACAGTAACATAACCTCAGAGCGATAGCCTCAGAAGTCTGCATGCCTACAGTTCAAGAGCCTGACAGTGCAGCAATTGCTAAGGATATCAGGCAGTTGGTCTTGGCAGAGGAAAATAAATTCCTTGAACCTGAATTACCTTTCACAATCCTGTTTGGGAGTCAGGGGGTATGTCAATGGGAATGGAGACTGTTTCACTGTTAATGACAGCAGATATGCAATCTCCTGTAGACCGGTCAGACAGTCCTTTTCCAGGAGAGGTGGAAACTGCAGAGTAGGCAGCAGTAGCTCAAAAATGCCCACTGGATATTCACTGGTCTATGGAGGGAAAAAGCCAATAAGATAAGTCCAAATAACACCAGACACACACAGCATTGCCTTCCACTATCAGATATACAGTAATGTGGAAAAAAAATAAAATAAAGTACACCCAATAGAAATTGTTGTTCTTGGTTTTGTTTTTTGTATTTTACATATTTGACAAGCAAACATTTGATCCTCTTTGAAACAGTACCCATTAATGAAGTTGATGCACTCTATCAAATGACACACAAAATTTACATTTTGTAGTAATTTTCACAATTTAAATAATAAAAATCTGATCAGTCATATGGAAAAAGTTAGTACATCCATACAATTATCACACCTTCAAATACATAAAATTTAAATCAGTTGTTCAAGATTGGGTGCCAGTGATTAGAACCTGCTTAGGGAGTGCAGATGGAACCTTATTTATGGAATCTTATTTATACCTTTCTTATATATAGTGTCTGGTGTTCCCTTTATTATTGAGGTTGTGTGGTGTCTTCATGGCAAGATCTAAAGAGTTCTGTAAGGTGTTCAGAAAAAAAAGGTTGTGGGTGAGTCTCACAAGGGATTTAAACAGATCCCCAATTTTTTAAAAATCCATTATTTCCCTGAAAGGAAAATCATTTACAAACAACTGCCAATTCGTTCAGAACTGGCCATCCCAGCAAAGTCAGAACAAGAGCAGATCATCTGATGCAAAAAGAATTCTCCAGGGACCCCAAAATTTCCTCACAGAATCTGCTAGTAAGTCTCGCAACTGTTGGTGTCAAAGTGCATACTTCTACAATTAGAAAGAGATTGTACAACTTTGACCTGCATGAGAGACACACCAGGAAAAAGCCTTTGCTGTCTAAAAAAAGAACATTAGAGCAAGACTACAGTTTGCCAATGAGCATATAGGCAAAGACCAGGCCTTTTGGAATAAGATGCTCTGGACAGATGAGTCCAAGATGTTTGGTGTGTTTGGTGGTGACCAAAGACAGCTTTTTAGGAGAAGCACTTCATATCAACTATGAAGCACAGTGGTGGAAATGTTATGGTTTGAGATTGCTAAGCTACATGCAAGAAAACCTTCAAACATCTTTCAACTGAAAGAATATTGCATGGAATAGTGGTAAAAATTTCCTCAAGCTCATGTCAGAGACTGGTGGACAATTATACAAAATTCCTGCAAGAAGTTATTTCTGGTAAAGGGGGCAATATTAATTTCTGAGGCCAATGATGTACTTACTTTTTCCACAGAAGAATATCATATCTGTTGATATTTCTGTTGAATAAATGATTGAAAAATCTATTTTTCATTGTAGTTTTGTACATCAACTTCATTAATAGGCACTGTTTCAAAGATGATCAAATGTTTGCTTGTCCAAATATGTCAAAACATTGCCAGCAATTTCCATGGGGTGTACTTATTTTTTCACATGACTGTAAATGCTGATGGTCTGGAGAACATTCAGGGGTAAAAGACCGTCATCTCTCCATACCTGTTGGTAGGGTGGGATGAGGGATTTAGGAAAGCAACATTGGAACAATAGAGCCAAATGAGTCAGAAATGGAGTCAAAAGACAATTGACTTGTGCTGAATGTATATTTATTTGTTACACATCTATCAGTGTATATGCATATGAATATTTATGTACGTGTGTATACACATCATTAACAACAGTGGTGCTTGAAAGTATTTTCTATATATCTGCATAAATATGAACTAAAACATCATCAGATTTTCACACAAGTCCTAAAAGTAGACAAAGAGAACAAATGAGACAAAAATATTATACTTGATCATTTATTTATTGAGGAAAATGATCCAATATTACATATGTGACTGGCAAAAGTATGTGAACCTCTTAGGTTAGCAGTTAATTTGAAGGTGAAATTTGAGTCAGATGTTTTCAATCAATGGAATGACAATCAGGTGTGAGTGAGCACCCTGTTTTATGTAAAGAAAAGGGATCTATAGGAAGCTAATGTATGGGAGTGATGTTTATGGAAGTGTATGAACAAATGATCATGGAATGAACAAAGGATATTTTTGAGGACCTCAGAAAAAGGTTGTTGATGCTCATCAGGCTGGAAAAGTTACAAAACCATCTCTAAAGATTTTGGACTACACCAATCCACAGACAAACAGATTATGTACAAATAGAGGAAAGTCAAGGCCATTGGTACCCTCTCTAGGAGTGGGGGGCAACAAAGATCACTTCAAGAGAAAGAATTGTAATAGTCTGCAAGGTCACAAAGGAACCCAGGGAAACATCTAAGCAACTAAAGGCCTCTCTGACATTGGCTAATGTTAATGCTTATAAAATAAGATACGATAAACTTTATTAATCCCACACTGGGGAAATTCCCTCATTACAGCAGTTCAGTAACAAAAAACAGATAGGAAAGAATACGCATTAAATAGGAATAGAATAAAAAAAAATTCTAAAACGTATATTTTATATATATATATATATATATATATATATATATATAACACACACATAATGGAAATAGAAAAATAAGTATGTATGTACAGACGAATACAAATATGAATATATACAGATGAGTAACACTTTAATATACAAAAATGGATTGTTGCACAGATAACACTAGAGGGTGAGCAACAAATAATAATAAATGAATAAATGTTCATATTGCAGAATTATTGTGAATGTATAGGTTGATGATGCAAATCAGCTAATAATGCTACATTATGTTGTTTTTTGTATTAAAGAGTCTGACCGCTATAGGGATGAAGGACCTGCAGTAGACCAGGACAGAGCTAGCCCTCTTAACCAGTTTTTTAAGAAGTTTCCTGTCCCTCTCTGTGCTCCCAACTCCCCAGGAAACTACTGCATAGAAGATAGCAGATGTTACCACAGTGTCATAGAAAGATTTTAGCAGGGTCCTGCACACACCAGAAGACTTCAGTCTCCTCAGCAGGTGGAGACAATTTTGGCCCTTTTTATACAGGACATCTGTGTTTATGGACCAGTCCAATTTATTGTTTAGGTGAACACCCAGGAATGTATACGTCTACACCCTGTCAACACCCTAGATTCTCACCGGCATAGACTGGAGTGGCCTCCTGCAGAGGTCCACTACCATTTCCTTTGTCTTGCTGGCATTGAGGCAGAGATGGTTTAATTCACACCAGTTGACAAAGTCAGCGATGACCTCCCAGGATTCCTGATCATTCTCCTCTGATACTTGTCCAACAATGACTAGCATCATAGAACGTCTTCATGTGGCAACTGCTAGTGCTATGCCTGAAGTTCGCTCAGGGTGAAGAGAAACGGAGCGAGCACTATACCCTGTGGTGCTCCCGTGCTGCTAACCACCACATCAGACACACAGTCCTGGAGCCTTACATACTGTGGTCTGTCAATGAGATAGTTGATGATCCATGTAGCCAGATGGCAATTAACTCCAGCTCCCAATAGCTTCCCCCTAAGTAGTGATGGCTGAATTGTATTGTAATCACTGGGGGGGAAAAAAAACCCCGATCATCACAATGCTCCCAGTATTCTTCAGGTTTAGAAGTGATCTGTGCATCGGATAAATAATAGCATCATCAACCCCAATGCCTGGTCGGTAAGGGAAATGTAGGGGGTCTAGCTCTGAACTCACTAGGGGCCACAGGAGATAAATAAATAAATAAATACGTTTCGAATTCGGTGTTCAAAGGCCGGACTGCAATCCACTGACCCATGCTCCTGAGAGCCACAGAAGCGACACTTGCTGCTGTTGCAGGCAGATTTTGTGTGTGCAGCTGCTCCACATTTCCAGCTGTTTACTGGCTGCCTGGGATAATACCGGAAACCTCTATGAGGCCCGATGGCAAAAGACCCTGGAGGCTGTACGACCCCACCAGGAGCTGTTGACTCTGGCTGGAAACGCACCAGGTATTTCCTCCTTCCAGTCCAAATCACGAAGGCATTACAGATTTTCTGTCCCCCCTCCACCTTCAAACATGCGAGACATGATCAAAGGCCTTATATTGCTCAATAAAGCCAATGGCACCCTGTGCTGCTCAGTCCATGCCAACACATCTCTGATCAGTGCCAGGTTCATACCGCACCTCCTTCCGGGTACCCCACAGGTCTGGTCAGGATAAACCACCTGGGGCATCACCTTCCACAGACACAGTGTCGTATCTAAAATGACTAGGTTGCTGAATTTCCTCTAGTTAGTCAATACAATAATCCTCAATTTACTGATCAAAATGAAGCCACAAACAAGATAGATGAGAGAATCAAAAATCCAGTTTATTGTTCAAAAAATATGAGATAACCTCGTGAGATGTCCCTTTTATACAGTCTTATCTGTAGGTTATGCCTACTTCTCATTATTTTGGAATCCCAATATGCTTTATTAACGTCTTTTTCTAATTCCCCTTAAATCCAACTATCCTCAAAATGAAATACGGTTAGAATGAGTTTCTCATTCTGAAATCCACTTAAAACACATTTTCATCCATTGGATATCTCCTTATCTTCATGTTTTCTTCTTGGGTATTTAAAGCAATGTCCAAGGCCCCACTGCTATAACCACTTCCGGCAACCAAGCCGTGTGCATCTCATCGCTTGTTGTCCTGAACAATTAATTTGGATATTTTCATCACTTCCTCATTATGGGTAAGATATATTTTTATTATTGCTTAATGTTACACGTATTTTTTCTCTAATTCTAAGTTTGTTTATGGTTTTTGGTGCTTTTTAGACATTCTGTGAGTATGTGTGTGTGTGTGTGTGTGTGTGTGTGTGTGTGCTCCTTTTGAACATTTGAGTGTGTGGGTGTGTGTTTTTCAAAACATCGTATGAGTGTGTGTTTTTCATGCTTTTATCCATGTCATGTATTGATACCTGTTTCCTGTGCTTGTACGTGTATTTATGTGAATATATTTTAAGTGTTACCACTACTGTTTTATCTCATTTCCTTTCTCTCTGATCCCTTATCCAGCTAAATCAACACCCTGCTGCAGATGGACTCACTCAGTCTCTCTCACGGCTGCTCAATCCCACAGGCCTCAGTGGCCAGAGTGAATATATACGTCATCAGCTGGCTTATTTGGCCATCAATGTTACAGCTTTGCTGGAACGTCTCTGCTCCTCACCACCTGCACCTGGGCCTCCCTATTCTCCTGCCGATCATATAATTCCATCGGTGACCTGTGTTCATGCGTCCACTCAAACTGAAGCTCAATCTGGTCCCGTAACTTCTGTGGAAGGCCCGTTTATTATTTCCTCTGATGATGATAGTAGCTTTGCTACAAACACATCATATGACCTCTCACCTACAAATTATTTACCTACAAGCCCTATTTCCTCCCCAGAATATGTGTATGATAGTGATTCTCAATAAACTACATACTCTGTTACCCTCGTGTTTTCCTGTAACTTAAATTTATTCCCACATTCCTCCCTTTGAGGATCTCTAAGCCTCACTCTTCTCTTAATTTAAGGGATACCTTAAACCTTTTTCACCAATCATGCATCACCTGTCTAATTGCTACTGTTTTATACCCTGCATGCCTTCTGTCCAATCTCTCCAGCCCTATATCATCCACTGCAGCTGAGACCTCTACAATTGCCTGACCTGGGTGTCTCTCAAACAAATTTCGAGCTATCGGAAGCAAAAAGTCCACTCTGGTATTGCTATTCCATTCAAAATAACACGGCAGCTGTAAAACTGGATGTGATGACCTTTCACCAGGAGGGACCGGTTCTAAGCCTGGACAACCATATGCTGGCCAGCAACATTATTAACAGCAATTAGGATAAGGCACTTGCCAAGGGGGATAACACAGCTTGCAAGTAGGCCTATCATACACAAAGCGATAGCAATGGCAATGCCGAGGCGGGTCAACGTGGATGCCCAATCAGTGGAGAAAAACCAAGACAACCATGTAGGCCAATTGGGGGTAAAACCCATGTTATAGACATGTTCTTCACGCAGCTATTTAAGCCGGGTCAAGACCTTGGTCAGGGCACCATGTGTTCCTGTATGCAAGGGTATAACGGCACAACATTCAGCTCCAACCATGGTGCACACACATGGTCCCTTTGTCTGGGGCACGCATTTGGTCAATAGCAAAGTGGTTCTGAGCTGCCATAATAGAAATAGCATACAACTGTTCACGGACCAGACCCAAAGCATCGAGCGAATAATTAATGAACCGCTGTTGATTGTACCAGATGTAGTTAATCCATGCTGTGTTTCGGATTACTTGGACACTGGGTAGTAGCACGGTGGCAAATCCACCTCCCACAGATTCAATGGCCTTATATTGATTCGGGATACCCACAGGTGTTCCACCAAAGTCAAGAGATACACTTGGGTCTGGAGCCCAGTCAGAGTACTGTATATCATCAACATCTCGCACATAATCTGTCCATGAGGATACGTGTGCAACGTCCCTTCTTGGGCGTGAAAGCACAGTAATGTTGTTATATGTGTCATTAGTCAACTGGAGTACACGTGTCTTACCTTCCAGGAGTACTGGGCTGCAGCACCCCATCCAATCCATAGGGAGGGTCTGGCATACCCGGTCTCCGCCACAATACCAAAAAATTTCCGCCAAGGGCAAAGTGCCATCTACTAAATCTGGCAACTGTATATGAACCATTGAAGAATCTGTACATGTATAATCTGTATTGTTGTCACACTGGGTGCGGGTGGACACCATAGGCACAAGGGCTGGCTTAATGTGAATACAGTCGCTAGATATGTTGCCCACAGAATCAAGGCCTTCCTCAGAGCAAACACAGAGAGGAAAGGTGGATGGGAATCCAACATATACGGGAATAGAAGCATCGAGAGGAGTACTCACTGGGTGGAAGTCACAGCCCTGGCTCACATTGCGCATCCAAGCTGGGCCATAGCTGAAGGACACTGCCCCCAACAGGCAGATGGTAGGATACAAGTAATGTTCATTGTAAGGTTCTACCAAACATTCATCCAAATTTCCCAAAGATCGCATGAGAGGGAGTCGAGCACTACGCTCATGACATACCAGACAGGTGTGATTGGTAACTGTGCGAGCTGTATGAAACATCCAATTCAAATACAAATTGCTGCGAGGGCGGGTAGCCTCCTTATAAAAGCTATATCTCTGCAGCTTTACCATTTGGGCAGCAGCGGTCCTTTCGACTACAGCAGTTTGGGGTTGATCACTGCATGTTGTCTGGTTACAACGAAAAGAAAAGTAGAGGTGCGATATTGTTTTCAGTCCCCTAATGCGAGTAATACCATTTGCCTGGGTAATAATACTGACTCTGAAGGTGTCCGCTGAGCAAAGAAACAACTTTGGGCGACCGGTGATCTTTAATGGACCTACTTGCGCAACCAATTGGACAGATTGTCTGCTCTCTGATGCAAAAAATCAGTCCCAGGTGGCTGCTGGTTTGTACCTCTTAACAAGGAGCGCTGCATGCTCCACATTTTGTAAAGGATGGTATAGTTGATGTCTGCTCTAAGCAAGTGTGCACTCTGGGCGGATTTAAGCAAAGCTAAGGCACATCTATGGACTATATTAGCAGGAGTAGTTGGGCTCATCGGTATGGGCAGGCCATTAGTGTGTCTGCATGATCTGCGAGGGATTACAGCGTTAGCCTGCCCAGCGCTAGGCACCCGCAAATTAAAGATTGTGCTACTGTTTCCGACGGTAGTGTGGTGCAATGAAGTTTCAGTCATGGGTACTATTTCCTGGACCTCAGTACCACCTAGAATAATAATAATAATAATAATAAGCGTGGTCTTTCCAACAGTACTTATTACAACGATGGCTGCAAGAAGCACCCTGATTTTAATGTGATGGCTGGTGCGGTTCAGCCGCATCCGGGGGTATGGGCTCGGGGCCAGTTTGGGGAACGAAAACTGGTCCAACTGCCTCAGGGCCAGTTTGGGGAACGAAAACTGGTCCAACTGCCTCAGGGCCAGTTTGGAGAACGACATCTGGTCCAACTGCATGAGCTACCTGTGGAAACAGAACTGCAAATTCAGGTGAAAGGAACTGTAGAATTTGCAGGTTTATATCAATGACAGGGACAGTGTTCAGGTGCTGTTGGGGTTGTTGGGGATAAGCAAGGATGTCGAGATCTCTCAGATCCTGTAGATCTAGTGTCCCCAATAGCTGCTCGTATGGGTGACAGTCGTTCTCTAACAACTGCAGCACTCCCTCCCCTGTCTCGTTGTCAAGTATGAAAGGGACTTCAGGAAACTGGTCTGGGTCTGGACTAGGGGCTGGAGGTGCAGGGACTTCCTCAGGTGGTATGTCAGCCACGTCTGGTACTACCCGTGAGTCTTCACCTGGTCCGTGTTCTGGAGTTCTACAAGTACACCTGGTGGTAGCAGTGTCACTGTCACTTGCTGCCTGGTGGCGTGCTCTGCGCTCTCCCCTCCTTTTAACTTGTCCACGTGTTCTGTGTGATGAACCCGCGAGGGGGTCGTCTGGATCACTGTCGCTTGTGAAGTCTAGGTCTTCTTGATTATCTACAGAGCATGTATTGTCTGCTTTTCCAGTAGAATGCAGTAGTCTCCCTTTAGGATGCTGGAGCCCATCTTCCCCTTCCTCAGTAGGGCGCAAAAGTCTGCCTTTTCCTGCCCCACGGCTGCAGTGATTTAGGTGGTACTAATGCTCCTTACCTTGAACTTTAACTGCAGTTGGGGTTGCTGCAACCACCTTGAATGGTCCTTCACGTCGAGGGTCATTGAAGTGCTTCCGTTTGAATGTGCATATGTACACGTAGTCCCCTGGTTCCACAAGTCTTTCAGGTGTGGTGACGTCTTCACCATGGATTGCCTCGTGCACCTCGAATACAAATGCCTGTGGATTTGGGTTAGGTGGAGCACATATTCCTGCATTTTGCCCTCTAGTTGTTCAAGAGGTGAGCCCTTGTAGGGACCCCGAGTAAATGCCATAGTCATAGGGCGGCCCATCAACATCTCGTGTGAGGTTAGAGGAGTAGTACGGTTAGTCTGGGACCGCATTTTCATTAGGGCTAGTGGCAATGCTTGAACCCAGGTAAGCCGGGAGCTTTCACAGATCTTTGTAACCTTGTTTTTTATTATTCCATTAGCCCTTTCCACCATTCCCTGTGACTGTGGATGGTACACACACCCCAGCTTATGCTCCATACACAAAGCCTTGGCTACAGCCTTTATAACCTGATTAACAAAATGCGGAGCATTGTCTGAGCTGATGAAATCCGGAACTCCAAACCGTGGTATAACTTCCCTACACAGAAACTTAGCCACTCTTAATGCCTCTTGATTGGCTGTTGCAACTGCCTCTACCCAACGACTGAAGCGGTCTGTCACCACCAATATGTATCTCTTATTCTCCTTCCGATTGTCACTGCCCATATCCACAAAGTCCATTATTATGTGCCTGAATGGGCCCTTTGGTTCTGGAATGTGCCCTATAGGGGCAGTGAAGTTCTTGTGGACATTGTGTCTTATGCATGTCTTGCATTGATTTAGTGCCTTATTAATCATGCAAGCTAAGTAAGGGGACCACCAAACCTCCCTGAATTTCCTCAAGGTTTCTCCTCTATTAGCATGGTCCACCCCATGTGCATCCTTTATGAGCAGCGGTAAGAGACTCAGTCTGGCCACACACAAGCCTTCTACACTCCGCCACAGCCCTGTGCCTCGTTCTTTCTTTGCTCCTCTAGATATCCATTTAGCTATTTCTGCCTCACTGGCCTCTTTTTGTATTTCCACATTATCCTCTTGCGGGTGTCGGACCTCTTACTCCCCAGGGTTTATCAAGGTCATCATTGGTGATGTTCCTAAAGCAGCTTTCTTTGCTGCCTCATCTGTTGCCGTGTTAGCCCTAGTAACAAAATTACCAACAGTCTTGTGAGCCTGACATTTCACGATCGCTAGGTCGGCTGGCAAGGTCATAGTATACAACAAATCTGATATAGCTGCTCCATGAGTAATTGTGGACCCATCTGCCCTCTGAAATCCTCTCTGTGCCCATATAGGCCCAAATATATGACATACTCCATATGCATATGCTGAATCAGTATAAATTGTACAGCTTTTACCACTTCCTCGTTCACACGCAGCAGTCAGAGCCCTTATTTCTACCAATTGTGCTGAGCAGGGTTGGGGTAAAGAGACCTCCATTACTGTTTTAAACGAAAGAGGATCCACCCTAGCCTCTACGACAGCAAACCCAGCTTTATTCCCTGCATCAGCACGAAAGCACGACCCATCTACAAAGAACACATGTTGTGCGTTTGACAAAGGCTGATTCTCCAAGTTGGCTCGCACTTTTAGGAATTTTTCTGATTCAGACAGGCATTCATGGGGCAACTCGTCTTGTGGAGTAACCATTTTGTCAGCGGGGTTTACTGTGTTACACATTTCTATGGTTAACTCTGGGGCCGACAGAATGACATCGTACCCTATGCATCGTGAGTTGGTAATAGCAGAAGATTGACTGGTCAATAATGCATGCAATGCATGTGTTGTGTACAGTGTGACAGGATGCCCCATCATAATGGAGGATGCCTTTTGATATGCAAATGCAGCAGCTGCCAAGACGCAATAACATGGTGGCATTCCCTTCTCAACGTTATCCAATGCGGTACTGTAGTACGCTATAGGTTGTTTACCTACACCTTGTTGCTGTTGTGTCAATACAGCAGATGCAAAGCCCCATTTTTCTGAAATATACAAGTGAAAGGGTTTACCATAATCAGGGTTTGCCAATGCAGATGCTGACATCAATGTGGCTTTGAGTGATTCAAATGCAGCTAACGCCTCAGGGGTCCAGGTAAGAGGAGCATTTGGCTGTGTTTGGTCTGCACTTTTTGATTAAATCATGGAGAGGTTGAACTATTAGCGCAAAGTCACAGACTATGGTCGGCTAAAACCTGCCATTCCTAAGAATGCATTTGTCGTATGGTTTGCAGTTGGGGTGCTTTCCTAATGGCTTCCACGTGCTTAGGCGAAATTTTGCGGCTTGCCCCTTCTAGGACACATGCCAAGTACTCTACTTTAGGTTTACAAAACTGGAGTTTTTCTTTACTCACTTTGTGGCCGTTTTCGGCTAGCATAGTTAACACCTTTACCGAGTCTTCCTGACATTGTTCTTTGGTCGGGCTACAGAGTAAGAGGTCTACCACGTATTGTAACAATGTACTACGACAATTCAGAGTGTCAAGGTCATGGGCTAGAACATGGTTGAATATAGAGGGGCTTTCACAATATCCCTGGGGAAGTCTTGTACATCTGTTTTGTTTTCCAGCATAAGTGAACACAAATAGATGTTATGAATCTGGGTGGAGAGGTACACTAAAAAATGCAGAGCACAGATCAATTACTGTATACCACTTTGTTTGCTAGCACTCCTGATTCAACTAACCCTAGATCTGTTGGGTGTTTTGTCCATAACTTTTCTGACACTTTTCTTAGCAGTTCTTCCTCATCTGGATCTTTTCCTTCCTCTACCATTACCATCTGCTTTTGCCCTGCAGCTACCTTATAAATCATAACGCATGTTGCTACCATTGGGTCTCCTGCTGTTACAGAGATTCGTATGAACTGCCCATCAGGTGACCTGTGTAAGTATGGGTTCTCAATTGGTTTCCATTCCCTCACTTCCCTAGCCTACTTAACCATTGGTCCTAAAATTTTAGGTTCAAACTTATTTGCGAACATAAGAGAGACATGGGGGACTGCATCCTCCACCTGGTACCAATTTTTCAGTCTTTCTGGCAGTTGTACCATGGCTGCTATCCCTTGGGGCCCACTTATTACATCCAAAGTCTTTACTGCTACTTTACATCCTTCTTTGAGTTCTTCCTACAACTGGGCAAACTCCTCATCCTGTCCTCCCTTGTCATACTTGATTGTACAGTGTAATGGAGTTGGTGTTTCATGGCAGTCCGGGCACATATACACTTCAGCCAGAGTTTCCATTCTTCAAACTTCTCGCATAATTTTGATTTCTCCATGTCCTCCACTTCCAACCAGTACATTTTGTCAGTAACTGGTGGGGCCGTGTCTTGTTCTTGGAAGAGCAAGTACTGTGTAGCTATGGGCGTCGGAAAGGTAACCCACAGCCCAGTCAGGTCACATTGTATTTTTGCCCCTAGTTTACACAGTGCATCTTGGCCTAGTATGTTCACTGGTGCCCCTGGAGAATATAGCAGGGGTGTCTGTATAGTAACACCATCGAGTGTAAGTTCCTGAGGCTCTGTAAAGCATAAAGTCTGTATTTTTCCCGAGAAGCCCATAGTTTGAATCGCTTTATGGGTAAGGGGGAGCTGTGAGACTTCCTTCCAATGCTTGAATAAGTAGCCCCTGTATCAATTATGAAAGGTACCTTTAATCCCTTCCAGACCGACACCAGTACTGTTGGCCTTGTTCCGGGTGCAGTGTGGTGACGTACTGCATCAGTTCCCCCTCTGAGTTCTCTAGGCCTCTTCAACACTGTTGTGGGTTTGGCCCTCCACTGGGGCCAAACATCGACCCTCCAGGAGGCACTGGGGGCTGCCATCATTGTTCCATCCATTGGTTCCCTCGTCCCTGTCCCATGGCTTGTGGCCCTAGGGTCTGACCTCTCCTCTCAGCCCTATCCACTTGATCTCCCCATGTGTACCTGGCCATTGCCTGTGGACAATTTCTCCTGAGGTGATTTGGGTCTCCACATGTCCAACATCCTTCAGCAGACATGCTCCGTCAGGTAGGTCCTTGCATTGGACCTCCACAAAAGAACCCTCTGCCTTTGCTGAGGCATCAGTCTTTGGAATCTGTAATTCTGTGGGGCTTAGGGCCTTCCTGCATACAGGTATTCAACAGGTGCCAGCTGCATTGCAGGTATCTGTACAGGAGCATATGTTTCTTGTGCTTGTGTCGGTCCTGCCACTGGGACAGTGGCCACTATTGAATGTTCCTGAGGTGCCGTGGCTTGTGGTGTCACCATCAGCGCAGCTTGTTTGGCACTCTCCTTCTTCTTTTCTTTCTCTTCTTGCTTTGCTCTTACTATCTCTCCCAGTTGTGCCTTGTACAGTTGGGTCATCAATGCCTCGGCTACTTCTTTAGTTTCCTTTTTTGTTTTTCCTGTACTGACCTACATGATGTGTTACATGTGCTATGAATGAGCTCCATTCCATTGTATTCAGTCCCACTACGCCTTCTAATTTTTCTTGTACGTCCTCAGGTAGGGCCTTCTTTAGCATCATCCTGAAGAGTCCTGCACTGGCAGAGGACTCGTCCCATTTGCCTCCTGTCTCGTCTCTCCATTTGTCCTGAAACTCTTGCACAAATTTCATTATATTTTCTTCCTCTTTCAGTTTGATAGTTTCTAGCTGTCCTGGATCTAACTTTGTGGGATACATTTTTCGTATTGCTCCCCACACAATATTCCTCCTCAGGCCAAACGGCATTGGATCACATCTGGGGTCATCCATCTCTTTCTTCAAGTCGGCCATCTCCATTATTTCTTCAGTTTGACTTTTGCCCACAGTCTGACACAATATGGCTTTTATGTCTCCAATGGCCAACAGTTGTCCTATTGTTTTCCCCTCAAACTTGATTATCCACCTTTGACCTCCATCGCACAGATTTGGAAGTTTCTGTACCAAGCCTGTTAAGTCCATAAAGGTCCATGGTACATATTGCACTGCCTTACCCTTCATCATCAGTGGTTAAAAGGTGGCAGGGTTCCCATTCTTTTTCCCTTTCTGCATGGTTCTTGAAGGAGATCTCTTGCTAGTGCCCTCATTTGTAAATCGAATTGGAGCTTGGCGTGAATTTCGGTCACGTAATGCCATCGTCTCATATTGGCCAGAGCCACTTCTCAAATTGTGTTGGGCATTTACATCATTTAAATTAGTAAAATCCATATCAGCTTCCCCTCTTTCCAATATTTCATCTTCCTCCTCCACTGAGGTCTCCTTCCCTTCTAGTTCACGCAACCTTTGTCTAGTTAGCTCTAATAATTCCGTCTGATCTTTTATGGCGTGGTCCATCTGTTAATTGCATACTATCCAATTGTGCGTGACCTACATTGTGACTTTCCGCAGCAGCCTCGCATGCACTTCTGGCCAATTCTCTCACTTGGTGGAATTCTCTTCCTTTTTCCTTACCAAACCCTCCAGATTCCCTAGTCTTGTCTTCAACCATTCCTCTTCCTTGTTTCTCGGTGCAGTTATTGTCACATCCCCTTCCATGTGAACGATCTGGCCTCTGGTGACTTGTGAGTCCAGTTGTTCTGTTTGTGTATTTGCATCATTAGTTCTTACAATTATGATCTGCCTGTGTGGTTCTTGTTGTCCATTTGCCGCATCTTTCAACCCTTCGCTTATTTTGGGAGGGGGATTTACCGTCGCTTCTTTTTTGAGTGTCTTTTTCCTTTTTCTGTTTCCTTCCTGTCTTTGTAGCTCCCCATCCTTTTCTTGGCATACACACTCCAGAAGAGCCATCCTGCTGGTTGTTTCCCATATGGGGGTGGTAGTATGTTGGAACCGATGTGCCTCTTCCCAGTATGCTTGCACCTCTTTGTCCTCAGTGCTTGTGTTCATACCGGGTACAGAGTGTACTTCTCTGTCTCTGTGAGATGTAGACATCGTCTCCCCTAGCTTCTACGTCTAGTGGCCTGCACATCCCATCAAATGTTCCATGCAATTTCATCCTAGCAGGTTCCCATCCTTCGATGTGTGGTATGTCGCCTTGACAGTGATGGGTATATTCCCACCGTGCGTGGAGGTGGTCGGGGAGTATACTGCATGTTGTATGGCGGTGGGATGCTGGGTCCCTGCTGCATCCCGTATGGTGGCGCTGTCCCTTTTCCCCTATCCTTTTCTGAGTTTTCACTCTCCCCCTCAGCTTCCTTCAGTTTCGCTTTGTGTTCCTTAACTTCCATTTCCTTAGCATCCTCCTGCCGTTTCTTCTCCTGTTCTTTCCTTGCTTGTTCTTTCCTTTTCCTATCTGTCCTTCCTTCTAGCTCAAACCACCCCACTATCTCCTCCTTTTTCTCTAGCCTGGCCTTGGCTTTATCTCCCTTTTTCTTTTCATTCTAGCAAGCTAACCACTGCATAATTTTTTGGCACATCCGTTCATCAAATGTTTTCTCTGTTGGCCATTGCAACTCTCCAGCTGTCCTGTCATGCCATTTCTTGCAACAATGCCTTATATACTTTTCATTTTTATGTTTTCTTATTATTATCTCTATTGGAGACTCCATACTCTATGAATCATGCCTACTCCCTAGTTACTCCTAGGTTACTTATGATGTGGCTTATCACCAAAATATATCAATTAGATATTTTCCTGAGGCTGTACCTCGTGACCCACACCTCATCTGCCGATAGACTAACCGATCAACTCCTAGCAATAGCAATAATAATTATACTACAGTGTTGTCTGAACTGACTATAATGTGAATTTCCTCTAAGCCTTCTTCAATGCTCATATGACTGGTGTTCGTAATTATAAATATTTACTCCCCTTACCTTTTTCCCTTTTTGTCTGTTTTTTATGATTCTCACGCTCTTTTTTTCTCTTTTCCGGTGCGTAGAGGTATGGTAGGTCTCTCCTCCCCTCTGCCTCTCAGCACTGCCTGTTTCCTAGGGGCTCAACAATATTCACTAATTATCCACATAACCTTCCAAAAGAATGACCACACCTTTTACACATTACTCATGTTATTTCTACTATCTAATATGTTTTCATGTCTTCACCATTTGCCCAATAATCTAATATTATATCCACTCTGTTAGGTATTTATTTGTTTATTTACACACACATTCATCTGCTATGCACACACATCACACTCATACACACACTGGGTCTGGTTTCACAAAAAGGGTTGGCTCTTATTGCTCTTACCCCTTTTCAGCAAATACCCAGACCTGGGCCCAGGATATTTTCCCTCACCATGAAGCCCTGCCTTACCCTGGCAGCTGTATTCAAGGGAGTGAGGCCTCACGCTTCCTGTCTCCAAGCAGCCCTGTTGAGGGGGTTCCAAACCCTCGTCTCAACAGCGGTATTACAGGAATTTCTTATTCACTTATTCATTACCACAGACGTACACATTAAAAACATTCACATAGTCATCTGGTTCTTTTTTACCAGAGGCCCAAACTTAATTTATTTGACTTCTCCCATCCACTGCTCTCCCAGAGGTTTCAGTTATTTTATCCAATTATTTATCTTTGAGGTACCTCTAGGCTTGTGCAGAGGGGACCGGCCCCTCCCCCCTCCCCAGGGCCTCTCCCTCCCAGACAACAGGTTCACTACAGCAGAGCTTTGAATAAAACAGGTGTCTGCTTACCTTTTTTCCTATATGGCCAGTATCTGCTGTCCACTGAGGGGTGAAGTTCCACCGGATGGGATCAATTCGCCTGCTGTAGCTCTCCTGGCTGGCTCATACCAGGCCAACTTTGAGGCACCCTGGGTTCTGTCCAAGACCTGCGCCATGTGCTTATAGTGCCATGGTCTTTCGAACGTCCATGGGCTTAAACGCTCTAGAAGAGCTAGGCTCCTCAAGGGGAAGCCCAGCCAGTACCTGGCAAAGCATGAAGCAAGGTGATTCAAAGGATGGTTAACCAGCTCTGCATGGAATGCTATCAGCATAGCCACCATTTTCCAGAGGAGGTTAGGAACCCCCCTTCCCACTTTTGCTATCGGCTGGTACATTAGAGTTCTCTGCACCAGCTCTGCCCTCCCTCCCAGATATAATTAAAGACTGATCTTTCTAACACTCCCCACAGGTGGACATGGAAAAACATTGGCTGTATGGATCAGCCTGGACAAGCTGTCCATTTTTATGACATGAGCTCAGCCACTGATTGATAGCCTTCTTGTTTCCCATAGGGCAAGCGCTGCTGTACCTTCTTCAGCACACCTGGCACTGCTGGCTGAATGGAAGAAATTAATATCTAAAATCTTTATTCTATCTGGGCATACTGGGTAGCCACCCCAAGCACTTGGGGTGTCCGGTCCGGGTGCAAGATGAGACTCATCACTTTTTCCACCCTCAAAGTGATGGCCTTTGCCAGAATTTTGTAATTTGCCATAAGGAGTATAATAGGATGACAATTTGCCAGATCGGTCTGATCACCCTTCTTATACAGCAGGGAAATGCACCCCATGCTCAATGAGGGGGTGAGAAGTCCCTGCTCTACCCATTCCCAATATACTGCCAGCAAGTCTGGCCTATTATTTCCCAAAAGGCAGAGTAAACCTCCACTGGCAACCCATCTAGCCCTGGTGCTGAACCATGTTTCAATGAAAAATGGCCTCCTCAATCTCTTGGAGTGAAAAGTCTGCTTCCAGACTCTTGCGCTCTCTTTCAGGGAGCTTAGTAATGAGGTTTTGTAGCATACTGTCTTCCTCTTCCCCTTCCTGGCCCCTGCTGCAAAAAAGTGTCTCGTAAAAATCTGCAGTGGTGGCTTTCACTACCCTGCCTCTATGCAGCAATCCTTCGATACGAGACTTCTTCTGGCTTACCTGTACTGCCTGAAAGAAATACCTGGATGGGCGCTCCCCCTCTACCATCCCATGCGCCCCTGCCATTATAGCAAAGGCTTTGGCCTGCCTCTCAAAAAACCCATGAATCTGGACCTTCGTCTCCACAAACTGGTTCCACTGGACTTCCCTGATGCGTGCTTTGAGCCCAGGTTTTGCAACTCCTCTGAGGCAGCCTGGATGTTTTCCCGCTCACCCCTGGCTTTCTCCTTTGCCCATTCCCTACAAAACACTACAGCCTTCACCCCTTCCCACCAATCACCCCAAGTGGACCTCCCTACCCTCATGGCTTGCCATAGTTAAAAAGCTGCACAGAAAGCCTCGCAAAAGGCCTTATCCTGCAGCAGGCTTGCGTTGAGCCACCAAAAATTCCAGCCTCTGCTCTGCTCGCTTAGGACCACCGTGACCCCAACAACGTTGTGGTCAAAGGCCCATGTCGGACGATTTACAAACTCCCTCACCTCCTGCCCTCTGGGAACGAACAGGTAGTTAAGCCTAGACCGAAATCCTTGGGAGTTGCTCCACATGAAACTCAGCCCGCTTGGTCCTGCCACTCTGTTGGCATCAACAAGGTGGAAAGCGTTGCAGAGCGTCCGTAGCTCCAGACCCCCCGCTGTTGCCACGGCTCTATCTAGGGAAACAGTGAAGTCCCCACCCAGGAGCACCAATCTGTTGGTAAAGCAGACATGCTCCAGGGCCCTGAAGAACTCCTCCCAAATTGTCTCCACCTGCTGAGGAGTCTGAGGTCTTTTGGTGTGTGCAGGACCCTGCTAAAATCTTTCTATGACTCTGTGGTAACATCTGCTATCTTCTATGGAGTAGTTTCCTGGGGAGTTGGGAGCACAGAGAGGGACATTAAACGTCTTAACAAACTGGTTAAGAGGGCTAGCTCTGTCCTGGTCTACCACCAGTCCTTTATCCTTACAGTGGTCAGACTCTTTAATACAAAAAACAACATAATGTAGCACTATTAGCTGTTTTGCATCATCAACCTATACATTCACAATAATAATGCAATATGAACATTTATTCATTATTATTTGTTGCTCACCCTCTAATGTTAACTGTGCAATAATCCATTTATCCATTTATGTACATTTCTATCCCTATTGTATATATAATTTAGACATTTTTTCCCCAATTCTATTCCTATTTAATGCATATTCTTTCTGATCTGTTTTCTGTGTAACTGAGTTGTTGAAATGAGGGAATTTCCCCAATGTAGGATCAATAAAGTTTAGCATATCTTATCTTATCTTATGAACATTAACATTAGCCAATGTGAAAGAGGCCTTTAGGTGCTTAGATGTTTCCTGGGTTCCTTTGTGACCTTGCAGACTATTACAATTCTTTCTCTTGGAGTGATCTTTGTTGGCCCCCACTCCTAGAGAGGGTAACAATGGCCTTGACTTTCCTTTATTTGTACATAATCTGTCTGACTGTGGATTGGTGTAGTCCAAAATCTTTAGAGATGTTTTTGTAACTTTTCTAGCCTGATGAGCATCAACAACCTGAGACAACCTGAGATTTTTCTGAGGTCCTCAGAAATATCCTTTGTTCATGCCATGCTCCTTTGTTCATGCGCTTCCACAAACATCGCTGCCACACATCAGATTCCAATAGATCCCTTTTCTTTACATAAAACAGGGTGCTCACTCACACCTGATTGTCATTCCATTGATTGAAAACACCTGACTCTAATTTCACCTTCAAATCAACTGCTAACCCAAGAGGTTTGCATACTTTTGCCAGTCACATATGTAATATTGGATCATTTTCCTCAATAAATAAATTATAGAATAATATACAAGAATAATATTTTTGTCTCATTTGTTCTCTGTCAACTTTTAGGATTTGTGTGAAAATCTGATGTTTTAGTTCATATTTTTGAAGATATATAGAAAATTATTTCAAGCACCACTGTAGTTATGGATGTGTATGCACACATATGTACATAAATATTCATACGCAGATATGCTTTCCTGAATTCCTCATCCCACCCTACCAACGGGTATGGAGAGATGACAGTCTTTTACCCCTGAATGTTCTCTAGACCATCAGCATTTACAGTCATGTGAAAAAATAAGTACATAAAATAGTAAAATAAAATAGCTTTTTCAATCAATAGCTATGATATTCTTCTGTGGAAAAAGTAAGTACACCCTTGGCCTCAGAAATTAATATTGCCCGCTTTAGCAGAAATAACTTCTTGCAGGAATTTTGTATAATTGTCCACCAGTCTCTGACATCAGCTTAATGGAATTTTTTTTTTTTACCACTCTTGCAAGCAATATTCTTTCAGTTGAAAGATGTTTGAAGGTTTTCTTGCATGTAGCATAGCAACCGCAAACCATAACATTTCCACCACTGTGCTTCTCCTGAAAAGCTGCCTTTGGTTGCCACCAAACATCTTGGATTCATCTGTCCAGAGCACCTTATTCCCAAAGGCCTGGTCTTTGCCTATATGCTCATTGGCAACCTGTAGTCTTGCTCTGTTCTTTTTTTAGACAGCAAATGCTTGTTCCTGGTGTGTCTCCCATGCAGGTCAAAGTTGTGTAATCTCTTTCTAATTGTAGAAGTATGCACTTTGACACCAACAGTTGGGAGACTTAGCAGAGCCTGTGATGAAATTTGGGGTTTTCTGGAAAATTCTTTTTGCATCAGATGATCTGCTCTTTGGCTGACTTTGCTGGGATGGCCAATTCTGAATGAATTGGCAGTTGTTTGAATTCTGCCCCATTTGTAAATGATTTTCCTTACAGGGAAATAATACATATATATATATATTTTTTTTTAAATGGGGATGTTTTTAAATCCCTTGTGAGACTCACCCACAATCTTGTTTGTGAACACCTTACAGAACTCTTTAGATCTTGCCATGAAAATACCAAACACCTCAATAATAAAGGGAACACCAGACACTATATATAAGAGAGGTATAAATAAGACTCCATAAATAAGGTTCCATCTGCACTCCCTAAGCAGCTTCTAATCACTGGCACCCAATCTTGAACACCTGATTTAAATTTTTATGTATTTGAATGTGTGATAAATGTATGGATGTACTTACTTTTTCCATATGACTGATCAGGGTTTTTTTTTTTGTTTGTTTGTTTGTTTTTTTAAATTGTGAAAATTACTACAAAGTGTCAATTTTGTGTGTCATTTGATAGAGTGCATCAACTTCATTAATAGGTACTGTTTCAAAGAAGATCAAATGTTTGCTTGTCAAATATGTATAAAACAAAACCAAGTACAACCATTTCTATTGGGTGTACTTTTTTTTCTTTCTTTTCATATTACTGTATGTCTGACAGTGGAAGGCAATGCTGTGTGTGCCTGGTGTTATTTGGACTTGTCTTATTGGCTTTTTCACTCCATAGTCCAGTGAATGTCCAGTGGGCATTTTTGAGCTACTGCTGCCTACTCTGCAGTTTCCACCTCTCCTGGAAAAGGACTGTCTGACCTGTCTACAGGAGATTGCATATCTGCTGTCATTAACAGTGAAACAGTCTCCATTCCCATTGACATACCCCCTCCATTCCCATTGGCATACCCCCTGACTCCCAAACAGGATTGTGAAAGGTAATTCAGGTTCAAGGAATTTATTTTCCTCTGCCAAGACCATCTGCCTGATATCCTTAGCATTTGCTGCACTGTCAGGCTCCTGAACTGCAGGAATGCAGACTTCGGAGACTATCACTCTGAGGTTATTATGGGACTGTGCAAGCATGGCAGTCTGGTTACATCCTTGTCCTGTGAAGCAGCCTCATTTAAGTTCTCATGCTCGGCACAACCTTCCAAGTGGAAGCCCACCTTGGAAATCCTGAACTGTGAAGCAGGCTTACCTGTAGGCCCTTCTTCTGTTCCTGATATTGTTGCTGTGAATAGTAGGTTTATCTGCTGCCTCTGGTGTGTCTGAGATACCCGGCACTTGTATATCATCAGTGGGAGGTCTGTTCTCCTTTGCTGATAGAACTGAAGGAACGTGTTTTGATGTAGGAGCTCCCCAATGTCTCTCCATCCTTGAATAAATTGGCAAATGATTCTGTCTCAAAGAGCAGTCTCTAAAGAGGTGCCCTCTGCTTCCTCACAAACTGCAAGCCTTGGGGACAGGGCACACTCCTGTCTGTTGGTTTGATGAACCGCAGAGTCGGCAATGAGGGGCTTTGCAATCTGCCTTAATGTGCCAATTTACACCACACCTTCTTCAATATGCGCAGGAAATTACAAAAGGACTCGGTTGGGTCCAATGGCAAAACTCCTCGATAGGTAGATCAAGTCATCAGTGGGGCATTTTTTAATTTAATAACAAATCTTCTTTTACCATTCCATACCAAAAGAATGAAGACATTTCTAGCACAGATTTTTAATTTCCAAACAGTAACTTTCCAAAACAGTACAATGTCTCTTTCTTCAACATAATGGTTAATACGAATTACCATACCTTGAAAAAATGGTGGAGCAATCTTTAAGCTGGAAGAAGGTTAAATCAACAAACCCAGAGTGTAAAAAAACATCCTGTAAGCATTGTATGGTTGAAATGGGTGTTGAAAATATACCCAACATAATTCACCAAATAATCCAATGTGACACAGTTGACGGAATCATCATTTTGCAAAACAAAGCACAGAGAGTTGAGCAACCAGACTCCACTCCAAAAAACTCCTACAGCAGAGTCCGCCTGAAGCCTGACATGCAAAAACAAAGGATTGTTTGGTGCTGTGTTCAAAAGCAAAACCCATTCAATTGCTAATGTTAAAGCATAAAACACATACAGCTTTGCAACAGCAAAGCCAACAAAAAAGTTGAACTTAGCAATATAACTCACCATAGAAAAGGTAACCTTAGTAAAAGGTTAAAAAAAAAAAAAAGTGCATAAATTAAGAGAAATCTGTGCTATATGTGAAGTTGGACCAGGCCTCCAAAACTATAATAGCTTTGATAGCTAGTGCAAACAGGAGTGTTTGGCCAATTACCATGTGACATGGACCTGAAATGAGGAGATGGAAGGCTGGCCTGGGAAAACTCAAAAAGGGGCTTTTTATTTTTTATGAGTTTTACAAACTCATTTCTGAACACAGCTCTGTTCTTGTAACCTAATATCCTGTATTGACACACCTCTGATTTCCCCCCCAACTGTTTACATTCACTTAAGTCATAATTGACAGTGTTTGCATGAATACTCTGCCAGACCTGCATGATGTGTGTGTATTTATTTGACCGTCCAAGCATAAGAAACCGCTAAAGAGAACTCAATTCTCTACTCACATGATGAGGCGTCTTTTTGCGAACGTATTTCAAGTGTGTGCGAAGAGAAAGCCCCCTGGTCAGGCAGGGAGACATTCCGTAATTTCTTGCCATCTTAATTTTATGCTGTAATTTTTTATTTTTTTTATCTTTCTTTTCATGTTACACATGACATGGACTCGACTGTACTCAGAAAAAATTCACAGTCCAAAATGTCCGCGTCTGTGTCAAGTTCAAGTACAAATTAACTTGAGTGCATGACAAGTGTGAGTTTGTTCATAACTGGACTCGAGTCCGGACTTGAGTCTGAGTCCTGGATTGAGTACCCCAACTCTAGTATTTACTATGTTTAATGGTTGATTGACTAAGCTTTAGTGTAGTATCTGCTCTTATCTGTTTACTACATTATACTTTGATCATATGATAATCTCATAATGAAGTGTTTCTTCTTTCATTCTATTGATCAGTCATTCAATAATGTTAGGTGTTCACTATGCTTATTTGTATTTTTGTTTTTTTTACTAAGATTTAGTTCTTTATCTGCTCTTATCTGTTTACTACATTGTACTTTTTCATATGATGACGTCTATAAGAGGCTGTGCCATCAGACAGCAGAGGGCAGATGTCCAGGAGAACTCAGTTGCCCAGAATTCTCCAGGCTGATTAACCTAAATTGCTTGCACCTGCCAGGCAGAATACTTAAGGCCAGCTTTTGGCGCAACTCTTAGTCACACTTTTGAAAAGGGGTGGCCAGTATGATATGTGAGAGTGATTGTACGTGTGCTTATTTGAATTAACTATTTCCTGGTAACTTGAACCTATCTGGTGAATTTTCTCAGATTTCTATCATCAACTCTGTGTTTTTTGTCAAGCAAATTAGAGCTTCCCAGAAGATGAGCAGTTTCTGAAATACACAGACCTACCCATGTGACACAAACGATCATGCCACAATACTTAGTCACTGATCAGAGAAGTTCTTGACTTGTATTTACATGACATTATGGCTTGCACAACTGCTACATAATTGGCTGATCTAGATAATTGTATGAATATGCAGGTGTTTCCAATAAAGTGGACAGTAAGTGTATATAAAATGCGTGTCTAAATACAACTAGTGAAATTTGCCCCCTGGTTAGTTCTGCGTTGCTAATGCCCCTTTACGTTTTGAGGGTTTTATTTGTCTCTATTTTGTAAAAGATTTCTTTGTTCAAACACACCATTTTAACCCATACAGGCCCCCAAGTTTTTCAAAATGCACAAACTGAGCCAAACGCTTCCTTAAACACGCGTCTTACATTTATGAAAACACTGCTTGCGCATTTATTTATAACCAAGCTTTTTATTCTGCAACCGAGTCCACACAGAGCAGTCCTGTAAAAATAGTACATGGATAAGAGCAGATACTACACGTGTATCTTAAATATTTATGGATTATAAACACCTATAGAAGACTGTTTCTGACAAGGAGGCAAAAAATAGAGGTAATTGTGACTTTCTATGGTCGTTTTCAGAGAATTGCGAGTTAAAGGTTAGCATTTACATGCTTTGTTTGTAGCAATGCTAACGCTCTTGGAGTATGGGAGTACCGAGTGTAAACGGTAGTTATTAAAAATAATAGGTCTCATTTAGTCCATTAGACACTCTTATATAAACAGTTAGCTAAATGGTGTCTTTGCAATTTGTGTACAAATGTGAATTTATAAGTTAACTAGTACAGAAACTGTGCTAAGCACTAGCTAGCTACCACAGCTAAGCTAGCTGACTCCACTGAATGTTGGCTACCACAAATTAGCCCTTCGCTAATCGGGATCCTGTTATTGCTGCCTATACCTAAAGACACATGTAGTAGTATAAAATAGTTTTAGTTATATTTAATTTATTGTGGCTTATTGTTATTACAAGCCAGTTGTTATCATAGCTAGCTGTCTACATTCAGAATGGTTGGGTATATGATGTATTTAATAGTTTTTTATTTTTCTTGCAGAACAACATTCACAAACAATATATACAGAGGATTTTCAAAATGTACCCATTGTTACAATCGTTATACTGCAAAAATAAATAAACTGAAATAAAAGAAAAATACAAAAATTAAACTAATACATTGTATTTAATAGAGTGCTGCTGGTAGGACACATTTTTGTAGGCGAACCTGAAAGTTAGCATCACCCTGGTTCCCGAAAAAAGCTAATAGTATTTTTGCATTGGCTTTTGGATTAATAAAGAAAATGGATTCTGTGACCAGCAAAAGTTTACGTATTTATTTTTCATCAAGATAATCTTCACAAATTAATACAATTTCCATGATGTTTGAAGCCTAAATACAATCAGGAGAAGTAAAAAGCTAAATGTAGGCTATAAATAAACTACAACATGGTCACATGACCTCAGTCACCACTACTAAGCCTCTGACAACTCATTCAATCTTTATTTAAACACCACTAAACTGGAAAATAGATTGATCATTGATGCCGTGTGGTGTTTGTTTTTGACACGAGACTATTGTGTGTGTGTGTGTGTGTGTGTGTGTGTGTGTGTGTGTTTCAGTGGCGAGCGGTGACCTCTATAACCAGGTATGCTGTGATGCAACCCACCCCATTTTTCACATGACATAACTAAACACAGTAGATAGTAGATGTGTCTCTTTGCAAGTTAATGAGATGCATTTAATACTTTCAGCTTGCGGCACAAAAGGACATCGTAGTAAAAAAACATGCATATGTTTCTTTCAAAGAGATGAATGCAGTGTCTGGAAAGGTCTTATCATACTCCACAAATTTAGAAAAGTCCAATTTTTCAAGGTAGGAAAGCCTCTTCATATGTAAATCAATGGTGTCTAAAATTAAAAAGATGTTATTGTTCCATTTTGTCAGCACCTTTGTTCCTCTTTGAAGAGTCAAGATGCTCCTTGTTGGTTTTGAAAGTGCTCAGCTGTTTTCTTCATTTCCCCCTGTATGAGGGGGGAAAAAACATCAGAAAGCTCCAAAAGAATAATAAATTTGGGATCTTGAAAATCCCCAGCTGACCGAATGTATTTTTCATCCCAGTCCAATGGGTCGTTGTTGCACTATGTTGTCAAAGAGCTCTATCAAGGATTCGTGTTTCTCTTTGGCAGTGTTGAAAAAACAAGATGTATAGTTCTATCGTGTAGGTGCAGCTTTGGGAAATCGCCTCTTCATGATGTTATCCAAGGCCTGAGTGCACTTTGGAGGCTAGGTCGTTCAAATTGAGGTGGGGACACCTTGCAGTCTATCAGGGTGCTGCAAGCTTGTGAAAGCACCAAATTGAGAACATGACCACAGCAATGCACAAAACTTGCACAGGGGTGTTGTTCCTGAACTTTTGCCTGCAAGCCATTTAGTTCACTGGATGTGACTTCCACGCCATCATATGTTTGGCAGACAAGCTCAGAACTGCATCCCATCCCTGCTATGGCAGCAAAAATATGTTCTGCTAAAGTAACGGCTGATTGGTCAGTGCTCACAACAACCCCACAAATCTTTCTTCTGCCATGCCCTCCTTGGTAACGTACCTCCAAACTGTTGACAGCTTTGCAAAGTTTGAAGCGTCTGTTGTCGCACCCACAAGTATTGCCACAAAGGTGGTATCTTTGATTTCAGTTTTTATTTTGTTTACCAAAACATTTCTCACTCATTTTTTTAGCTACTTTTTCTGGTGAAAATTTCATGTGAAGAGCCTCATTGGAAATATATTTACTGGAAAAAAAAAGTTGATGCATCCATTACTTTTTTCCCCCACTGTATATTCTAAGTGATCTATTAAATTTTTTCAGTGTAATAACTTAATGAATTCTTTCTATATTAAAAAGCATTGTTTTTCTTTCTCTCTTCCCTGGAAATATGCTAATTATAATCCACTGATTGATAGTCTATTGCCTTTATTTTGCACCTGGCATATATATGCATATAAGTATTCGTAACCTCTTATTGAAATAGCAAAGTGCCCCATTATTGCATCGTTGTTTTAACATATTGACCAAAGAGACTACTGTTTAAAATGAGAACTTTAAGAATTTAGCTTTAAAGAAGTACTTGTTGCTGTGGCTAATTCAAAGACCTTACATTTTGCAAAAGTGCATACGTGCTTTAGCCAGTTCACAAAATGTGTGAATATCTTTTTGCAAAGACGTAAATACTGGCTCTCTTCTTCAGTGATGAGCAGGTGTCAGAAAAGGAAAGTTGTGCAGTGCCATATTGTGTACCTGGCTTCAGATGTTCCTTTGTGCCAACAGCCATCAGGCTGTACAACACTTAGCCACCCCCTCCCTTGACCTTACTTTTGACTACACTACAAATATACTGCTACACTGTTTTCATATGGGTACCATACTGTACTTTTTGTACTGCTCACAAATCACATCACTACTTCAAAGCTTTTATGTCCAAATTTTTTTTACTGTACTAAATCATGGCGCAAGCTGTGTAATTTCATTTTCTAATCAACTAGTGAAATGCCTGTTACTATCATGGATTAGTCTACTGCAGCATGGTTAAAGTGGGTTTCCACCTCTAAAACATAGAGAACCACTCAGCAACAGCTAATGTTTTATATGGAGGATATGGTAAAGGCTGTTGAGATGGATCACTCTTATCCAGGCACAGAGGGTGAACAGTTGACATGCCATTGATGAGCCTAGAATTGAAATGGACCTAAAAGGAACTTATGTACACTACTTGAAATTCAAATCAATATAGTGAGTCTTCTAATGATCTAGTCTGGAGGAAATTGTCAAGAACACTACTGAATATTGATACCGTAAAACGTTCAATTGAATTTGTCTTTAAAGAAGTCAGTGACCTAAAAGCTGATATGAAAGCTGTGAGACATGTACATAAAGGAATTAGAAAACCTACTGAATAATGCTGAACAATATTGTTGTAGGTGGAATTGTTGTATTTCTGGAATTCAAGAAAGGGCAGATGATAACATTTAAGCAACATATGATAGAAATATGCGAAGCCAACATTCCAGAAGAAAAGGCCAGACTGACAAAGGATGTATACATAGTTAATCCTCTAGGACCAAAGGAACCGAACAGAGGCCGCAGAGTGACAATCCAATTCTCAAGCAGAGCTAGGTGGCATTCTTTGCTGGAGTGAAGATGATCATCAATATAGTAGCTGGCATCGATCCTCCGTAGGTCTAAAATATAAAGGGTTTATTACTTAGCCCACTGCTCTCCTATAACCAAAGATGGAAATAAGTGCAGCCGATGGTTAAATGCGTGTTTTCACTTTATAATTTAGATATCTGACTCATTTAATTAATTATCTGACTCTAATTAATAATTTTCTAGTTACTGCTAGAAGTATAATACCCCAGTATAATAGTTCTGATTATATTTAGTCAAACAATTTCATGCCAAGCTTTCATTATAAAAAGACATTCTCATATAAAAGACTCAGGCTTTTATATAGCCTATAATAAACAATTATTTTGTTAGCTCGGAGGTTTATATCGACATGCAAGCCTAGGCAATTTCTATTTACTTGTCAGAGGTTTCTTGCAAGTTGTATTAGCCTTTTATATTAACTTGTCAGAGGTCGCTTTTAATGTGTAACATACTTTCTTACGGAAGAACCACTGAATATTTAGAGATAGAAATGGCAAATGAATTTATTAAACAATCACAAAAGGCGGCATACTTATTAACAGAGACAAATGTAACTTACAAGAATGTTGCCCAACGTCTGACATAGTAGCATAATGTATTCAACCAGGCATACCCTCTTATATCCCTGAGCCTCTTTGAAATATATAGTGTATAAGGATCAAAAGGAAAAATGTCACCCATGCAATCCAGGGTGTGTGTGTGAAGAAAGGGCACATATTGCAATGTATATTGTGAATGTTATTTCCTAAACCTATATGATATTTATATCACCACATTGTTCACCATGAAATATGGATAAAAATGATACCAACCATGCCCCAAGCAATATTGTAGTTAAGAACAATCTCTGACCTTAAACGGATTACTACCACAGTTACCAATTTTAATACACCTCCAAATTGTAACTCTTCTTTTACCAAGCCAAAAGACAGTAACAGAGCTTTTATACACAGTTGTTCTGTTGAACTGTTCAAAAATGTTTCTTGTTCATTGCACTGTTAAATATTGATGACCGAAGACTGGTACAGTTAATGTTGTGGGCATACACCCTTAATTAGCTAAACAAAGTTTACAACCAACCTTAAATGCAGGCTTACGAGTGGTTATTTTTATTTCTGTTCAGCGCTTACTTTGTCTTTTTCTATAATGTCAGGGGTATTAGAGACTGTGGGAAATGTAAAGCTGTTGTGTTTTTTTTTTTTTTTTTTTTTTTTTTTTTTTTTTTTAATCTGTTTTTACCTACAAAAATTTTGTGCAAAAAACACATCTTAATCTTTGGGGGAAAATCAATGGGGAAACAATATTTTCCTTTCTTGTCCTAGCAGTAAATCTGCCGGTGTGGTGATACTTTTATATTTAAATATAATTATTTACCAAATTATATTTAGTAGATCTCGTACATTTGAAAGATGGCTTATTTTAATTGTATTCAATAATATGTGACTGATATAATGACTGGGCAAGATACAGGTGCATCTCAAATTTGAATATCGGGGACAAGTCAAATTTTTCCAGTAATTTACTTCAAAAAGGGGAACTTATACATTCTAGATTCATTCCACATAAAAGGAAATATTTCAAACAAAATGTCTTGTTTTAATCTTGATTAAAGCTTACAGTTTATAGAAATAAAAAAATCCAGTATCTCAAATTATTAGAATAAAGAATTTATAATATAATACAGAAATCTGGGCTAAGATTTCCTTGTATACAAAAATATTTAAACAGACGTTAACAGCTCTTCTTTAGTTGACCTAGATTTTTTTTTCTTTTCTTTTTATCTCTATGCTTACGAGTTATAACAGAGTGTGGATAATTTATATCCCATAAATTAAGGCTTTCTCTTGAGTGCCTTACTCATTAAGTTCTCAACAAAAGCTTATTCTCCCTTTCTGTTTCATGATGGCACAACCAGGAGAATGACTAAACAATTTACAAAACCAATATCTTGGAATATTTCTTGTTCTAGTATTTTCCAACTTTCCATGAATAATTTTCACTTTTCAAAATTCACATGCACTCATTCTGGAACACACACACACTTGCTCACACCAGCGTCTCTCTCTCTCTCTCTCTCACACACGCACAGAGCCCTCTTGCACACACTGGCTCATCCATCCTGTCTCCAGAACTAACTTCTAGATCTCATCAATCACACTTTGTCTGCTTATTTAGGGAGCTCTGTCACACTTATTTAAACAATAAATAAACATAAAAGCATACAATGAGGCAAAATGAGGAGAAAATAAATATCTTAATCAGCAAAAAGAACATTTTATTAGAGACACAATAAATAAATTCCGTCTTCGAGGAACTCTGTCCACCGAACTGTTTTATTACTACTCCAAGGCCTTCTGGTAAGGGCGGTGGGGTTGCTATGGTTTTTAATAAGTCACTGAACATTCAGAGTTTCTGTTGGGAGTTACTCGTCGTTTGAGGTGCAGTGTGTTGTGTTCGAGTCGCCATCATGACTAGGCCTTCAGGATATTATTCTCGTATTAATTCACTCACTGCCTCTCAGTTTAGTGAAAGTTTTCTAGCTAATGCTGTTGAAACATCTATCCTGAGTGCTGCAGAGTCTTCTTCTGGCCCTGATTTGATTGCCTTATTTTACACATTTTGCTCCAATATTTTAAACTCCATTGCCCCTTTTAAGCTGAAGCAACCAAATCGGAAATCTTATTACTGTGTCCTTCCAGATTTTTAAAGATTGTTTAAGTTTGAGTGCAGCAAAGTCAGCTGGGTCTAGGTATTTCTCTGACTTAATTGCTACACACTGTCATAGACCAAAGATCTTATTCACCACGATAAATTCAATTATTAATCCGAGTTGCCAATTCCATGGGGAACCCTCGGCTGAACTTTGTGAAGTTTTTTGCTGATTAAGTAATTACCATTCGTTCTTCCTTCACTTCACAGTTCTCAGACCTGTCCCTGAATTCACTGGCTTTACCGGTTTCATTTGATCAATTTGAACACGTTTCTCTAAAGGAACTGTGTGATCTGGTTAACCAGATGAAAATATCGTTCCCGCTGTGCTTATGAAAGCAACCTTTTCTGAAATTGGCCCCAGTATCCAAGTGTTGATAAATTCTTCTTTGGATGCAGGGGTGGTCCCAAATTGTTTTAAGCATGCTATTCAACCTTTGCTTAAGAAACAGGGTTTGGATGAAGGTTGCCTTAATTATCGGCCTGTCTCTAAGCTACTGTTTGTCAAAGCTGCTTGAGAAAGTAGTACAATCTCAATTGCTCCTGTTTTTAAACTCAGCTATGTTATTTTAACCTTTACAATCTGGTTTCACTGCTTTATACTGCTGAATAGTTTGCTTTAAGTGTCCAATGACATTTTACTCACAGTGGATGCTGGAAAAAGTATTATGTTGATGCTACAAGATCTTACAGCTGCCTTTGATACTGTGGGCCATTACATACTTCTCTGGTGCTTAGAGCATCTGTTTGGTATCAAGGGCACTGCCCTACAATGGCTCAGCTCATATCTTAAGGACAGGTCTTTCTCGGTAGCGTTGGGTAATTTCTGCTGCTCTTCTAGTCCTATTATTAATGGTGTTCCTCAAGGCTCCATTCTGGGCCCACTTCTTAATTTATATATACGGCCGTTGGGGAATATTATTAGGGCACCCAATGTCTCTTTTCATTTATATGCTGATGATACCCAGTTGTACATTCCTTCGAAAGCTGGTGACTCCATTCAGCCATTGTTGGACTGTCTGGATGACATTAAAAAATGGTTGACAAATTTCCTCCGACTTAATGAAGACAAAACTGAAATAATTGTTTTTGGCCCCCTGAGATTGAAAGATGGTCTCATTAACGAGCTCCATAATCACTTTCCCTCAATTTCTTCCCAGGTTCGGAACCTTGGCTTCATTCTGGACTCAGAATTATGCTTAACCAAGCAGATAAATTTGGTCGTTAAGACTAGTTTTTATTAACTACGGATTATTTCGAAACTCAAAACATTTTTGTCTTTCCAGGATTTGGAGAAGGTTATTCATGCTTTTATTACTTCTCGCTTAGATTACTGTAATTCATTATACTTGGGTCTTCCTCAGTCATCTCTGGCTTGTCTTCAATGGTTCAGAATGCAGTTGCAAGGCTGTTGACCAGGGCAAAGAAGTTTGATTGTGTCACCCCAATTTTAGCATCGCTTCACTGGCTCCCGGTCTGTTTTAGGATTCACTTTAAGGTTCTGATGTTTGTTTTTAAAACTCTTAATAATCAATCTCCTTCCTATCTTGTGGATCTTCTTAAACCACATTCATCAAACAGATGTCTAAGATCTTCTGATAGGTTTCTTTTGCATGTCCCTCGATCCTGGTTAAAAACAAAGGGGTATAGAACTTTTGCTGCCCCCTGTCTATGGAATCAACTGCCACTGGACATCCGCCTTGCACCTTCTATTACCACTTTTAAAAATAGGCTTAAAACATCTCTTCTGCCAGGCTTTTTGATCAAATTTTTAATACATTTTGTTTATTGTCTGCTTATATTTGATCTAATTCTGTTTCTATTTTACTTTCCTTACTCTGTTCAGCACTTTGGTCAGCTTTGCTGTGTGAAACGTGCTATATAAATAAATTTTACTTGCAAGACTCGCAAGAAGTACGCCCCTTATTATTTCACTTATCTACTCGCTACACGTCTCCTATGTGACCTGCTTACAGAAATCTTAGTGCTACTTGTTTAACTCTGTCTAGATTCTCTCCTCGTTTCCTCTAGCACAGCAGCTCACAAGCTCACTGTAAACTACACAACAATTCTAGCAGGGCTTTGCACGCTCATTCTTCTTGTTTCTGTACTCTTATCCTTTTTTCCCCTCTGTACCTTTACTAATAATCACAATACACGGTACTATCCACTCACCTCTGCCTAGTTTCTCCATATCCACTAAAACAGCAGGATGCAGTCTCACTGGTTACCAAATACTTCATATTAACAACAGCATACATATATTTTTTTTCATGCAGTTACACTTTTTGAGATCCAAAACTCCTCCTTAATTTAGTTATTTTTGGAGAAGCCTTAAGAGTGTTCTTACCACCACAGGCTGATCTTCAGTGATCCACACAAACAATTTAAAAGCAAAAATGCTTACCTTCATTAGTGGCAGCTTGTTTGTGCAGTCAGCTCTTGGTTAGCCCAAAGCAGGGAAACCCTACTGGCTTTCTTCTCCACCATGTCGGGGTCACCAAATAGGTTGTGGAAAATCTCTCCACCCTAAGTCTTAGGCAGGGTTTTCTCCACTTATTTATTACTCCAGTCTAGATGTTGCCTTAATTTTTTCTTTCTCTTTAAGTTACCATGAGGCCCCAAAACTCCATACCATAGAGGGATCTCTAACTTGCACATGTATGCACACAACGTGTCTAGATGCTGACTTAAGTGTTGTGCAGAGGAGCACAATGGGACACAGATTACCACAGGATTTTTTGAACTCGGTACACACTTATAATAATATCAAGAGTATACTCTGTAGTTTTTAATTATGCTTTTTTTTTATATATATACACTCTATACGAGCCACAGAGCTGGCACTGAGTGCCTCTGCAGTCCGCCTTAATGTGCCCAGACCACATCTTCGGCAGTAAGTTTGTTGCCCAGGAAAATGCAGAAAGCCCCTGTTGGGTCCAATAGCAAAGCTTCCTGGCAGACAAATCAGGTCACCAGTGGTGTCTCTTTTTTAAATTTAACAATGAATCATCTTTGCCATTCCACATGCCAAATGCGCTAAGGCATTTCTTGCCTTTCTTAATTTGAGTTGTACCGTGCCAAAAACAACACAATGTTCTTTTCTTTGATAAAAGGATTGTACATTTGTCTTACCAAAGGCACTTGGCTAAGACAAACGGAGCAATTAGCTCCCTTCCACTCAAGGCCTGATGGCACTTCTGCTCATTAAATCTTGGAAAAAGGTGGAGCAATCCTTGAGCTAGCAAATGGTCACATCAAAGAACCCAGCCAAAGAAGTATTGTAAGCCATATATAGCTGAAACAGGCATTGAGAACATGCCCAGCAGGACAAGAAACTTGGCCAAAAGGCAGAAATGCAATAACCTGTTATGTCCTCTGGCCTGAAATGCACCACCAGCACAGCTTCAGAGCTGCGATGGTAGGCATTACCTTGAGCTGGGAAAGGATCAGCTGCAGGTAGGATTGAGCAGTCAGACTCCACCCTCAACAGATCTTGTGTTCCAAAGTGTAACCCCAGCTCTCTTATATGAAACCACCCTACGACAAGTACAGCTATGCTGAAAGCAAGGCCCACAAAAATAAGCTGAAACCCCCAGTGTTCCTCTCCATGAAACTCTTTAGTAAAAGGCAAAAGATTTATGCGTGAATGAAGAGAAACCCGAGCTATACATGAAGTTAACCCAGGCCTCCGAAACTCCATCGGAGGCCTAGAAAGCCGGTCTAGGGTAGGTTGGCTTGCGCCGGCCCCTTACACCTGCACAGCCTTGATGGCTACAAATGTAGGATTGGTCTAGAGCTGGATGTGGGCTGTAGTTTTTGTAGCTGCTTTCTACCTCCTCCAGGGAAACTCGTCCCTCCAACTCGACTGCGCTCGCTTCCAGTAGCCGGCCGGTAATAGCGTCTAAAAACCTGCTGCAAGGTCTTCACTCGACTCCCTTCTTTTGATGACGTCTCCATAGAAGGCCCTGGCCACACCCAGCTTTCCCTCTACTGAAGAAATGGCACGTTGGGCGCTTGTCTTGTTCGGTCGCTTGCCTTCCTGCCTGGACCAAGTAGCTACGGGCCTCAGCCTTGTAGTGAGCCTGTAGGGCTTCACTAGCGTCCCTGAGCCGTCCCTGATCTCCGTCTTGCCTGGCCCTTTGTGACTGCCTGGACCACTGCCTGGCCCTTTCCCTCTACTGTTTTGCCTCTGTCCCCACCATGGAAATAGTATGACAACTTTTTCAGCTTCTTTATTGCCTCCCACCACTCCATCTGCATGTCGAACAACATCCTTAAGCACCGCCATCCTACATACAGTTGGTGGAAGACCTCTACAAAGGTTGGCTCTTGCAGGATGCCTCCATTCATTCTCCATGTACCTTTTTCCTCTATTCCTCCCTTCTGTTTGGATGCATCCAACAATCAGGCAGTGATCGGAGGCCCACAAGGACTCCTGCAGGAATGACTGCACTATCGCCCCATCCCCTACGAACAGGAAGTCGAGCAAAGAGGCGTCACCCCTTGAATTCCTCCAGGTGTGACCCGGAGCCTGTGGCTCGACCACCCTGTACATGTCAACCAAGCCTGTTCCCATCATCGTCTGGGCCAACCCCCCCCGCCGCCTCTAAATCCACATTAAAGTCTCCCCCGACTAATAGCAATCTATTAGTGCAGAGTAGAGGCTCCAACAAAAGGTAAAACCCCTTTCTTTGCTCTCCTCTGCAATGAGCATATACCCCTATATGAATTTCTCCCCCTCCACTTCCCATCCATGAACGACACCCTTCTCGGGACCACCGAAGTAATCTAATCTACCACCCAGCCGAACGTTTTAAATAGAATTCCTACCCCATCTCCCACCCCTTTTGAAAACTCCTTCTCCTCCCCCTCTGAACACAGGTGGCACTCCTGTAAAAAGATCAAATCAAAATGTACAGCCTTTAAGCTTAAATACACTGCCGCCCTTTTCCGAGGCTGTCTAATGCCCCTCACATTTAGAGAGGCTACAGTTAAAATCTCCATTTTGGCATCACAAACTCATTCCTGCATCGATCATCTCTATCACTAATTTTACAGTAACCCATTACCCTAGAGGCCGAATCCTTAAAATCCAATGGCTCCACAGTCGTCCCTGTTTCTTTGGGAAGCTTCGCCCCCTCCCCTTAATTCGCTTCTCCATCCCAGCTGTCTTGCTAAACTCTTCCTCATCCCACCCTGGGTATGGTTTGCCTCCCCTGACCCAGTCTTGAGTTTCTCTCCCTTTGCATTTGTCTCTACTGAGCATCGGGGTTCCTTCCCCTCCTCTGACGACGACTTCTCTTCGGGGTAGGGTCATTTTCCCGCCCCCTTTCGCCTGCTCCGACATATCTGTTGCTTCGCCTGTTGAGCTCTTCCCCCACTCCTTCACCTCGTTTTCATCTCCCTTATTGTCGTGCCACTCCTTCCCTGAAAACTGCTCCTTCTGCCAACTTTCCAGGCTTCCTCCTTCTTCTGCCCCGTTCTCATGTCCTCCTATCCCTTGGTCTCAAACTCTCCTACCCCCTCCCCTCCTGTCCTCCTGCCGACCCCTCGGTTGTCAGCACCTCTTTTCCAAGTGGGAGTGCCACGTCCTCTCCCAAAACCTTACTGTCGCCATCCACCTTTGCCGACACCTCTTCTGCTCGCTCGCCCTCTGTTCCACCTTAGCCGACTGGCTCCGCTTCTGTGTCCAGCCTCCTTCTCCTCCTGCTCCCCTCTTAGCATTACCTTCCCCGCCTGGGAATCTTCTGTAAAGAGGCTGGCGAAAGTGCTATTTCTTGCCGGGCAGTGGCGGTACAAGTGTTCCCCACTTCCACACAGACTGCAGACTTTTGGGACTCCACACTGTTACATTATGATCCTCTGCACCGCAGGTCTGGCATCGCTGCCCAGTGCAGACTTCCTTTTTATGGCCTAGCGCTCCACATCTTCGGCAGTAGAGGGGCTGGCCCGGGTAATGGAGAACTGCGGTGAGGGCCGATGGAAAAGCTTCCCGGAGGGTGTAGCAGTCCCCCCTGGTACTGCCGGATCCACCCAGAGATTTGCCAGAAACCTATGCTTACCATTCCAGATCCCAAACCATCCTCTAACCTTCTCTCCTTCAGAAACTGTAATGCAGTACCACGCCAGGAATACTCTGATGTCCTCATCAGCTACGAAAGGGTTGTACAGATGCACTACGATGGGAACCCCCTCCACTGCAAAAAGTGGCACCACACACAGTCCCCGCAATGCTTCGTCCTCTGACTTTTGGGTGCACTGATCAAAAAATGCAGCACAGTCGGAAAAAAGCCATGAAGGTAATATCCACAAAGCCAGCTGAGCCAAAATCCTTTTTTTTCCTCCTTCTTCTAACCCTACTTTGTATTAAATCTATTAGGTCCCCTTCCTTTTCCTATCAAGTACATCTGAAACCTTTTACGATTGATCCATTTTGTACAGTTGTTTAACGTGAATATTTATTTATTTATTTATTTATTTATTTATTTATTTATTTATTTATTTCCTCCTTTTATTTGACCCTTTTGAAAAGGGGCACCTTTAGGTACTGCAGTACCAGGTCGATGCATGGAGCGGACGGAGCAAGCCCCTCTTCCAGTTCCTGGCTCTAAAAATCCATTTAATATAAAGTCCTCGAATGGAGGACGTATCAGGTATTAAACTGATAAGAACAGTGTGTTTTTTTTTTTTTTTTTTTTTTTTTCTTTCAAAACAATTGTCACTTTTTTTCTTCAAATCCACAATTTAAACAGATTTTACTTTTTTTTTTTTTCCTTCAGTCCATAGACAACATTTGTGATTTATAAATAAACTTAGATAAAACACACACACTTCTTTTTTTTTTTTTAAATTGTTAAAAGAAAAAAGTGTGTATGTTGTCATAAAATCCATGAATGTTAGTGTCCATAAAATCATTTCAGTTGTTAAAAAATAAATATATAAAACAAACAAATCAAAAACCACTAAATTACTAAGTGTCCTCTCCTCTTTTTCAAGACCAGGCATGAGTCCCTACCAAAAGGTGCCCATCACGCTGCTCTCCAGCCACGGCCAAGGCCCATCACTCCCTGTGCCCAGCAGCGATCCTCTAGCCTCCGGCTCGCTGCTCCCGTAGCCTTTGTCGGTGAGGGTGCATCTATGAACAGCCAGGGTCGGTGGGAGAATCTCATGGGCCACCATCCATGACAAGTCCTTGTGCCTGTTCTGAAGAGCAGGGTGGGTGGCTTTCCTCCAAACTTGTCTGGCCTCACGTAGAGTAGGGCCTGGGACTGGACTTACTGGTTCCCGATGCTGAACAAGAGAAAGAAGAGCCTTGTGGTTAGTTAAAATGGAGACATCTGCTCCTTCTAAAAGACACTGGTGTTTTTAGGTCTACTGGTAAAATCTTTAGGCTTCATAGGTAGGACCCCATCCAGAATTGGGTCATGGCTGCTGTCTTGCTTTCTCTGGATGGAGTCACGGCTTATCCGAAGTGGAAGGCGGTAAAACGGCTGTCTAAAAACAGGTGGGGGTCTGGGAGGCCTTTCCCTCCATTCTCTGGTCTCTTTTTCACGACCTCCCTCTTCACCCTCTCCCACTTGGACCCCCAGACAAAGTAAAAAACCGCCGTCTCCAAGTCTAAAAGAAAGTTCCTTACGGGGACTAAAAACAGAACACACAAGTAATATAAGAGGTAAAATCACTGCTTTAAAAATTGAAATTTTACCTTCGAGAGTCAGCTGTGGTTTTTTTTTTTTTTTAAGTCCCCAAAAGCCCAGTCTTTGTCTGACTTTCCCTATCAAGTCAGTCCAGTTTCCCCGTCCTCCACCCTCTTTGTCAAATTTAACACCTAAAATCTGTAGGTCAGTTTTAAAAACCAATTCCAGTCCACCTGTGTCCATGTTACCCCATGACCCGAAGAGCTGGGCCTTGGACTTGCTCCTGTTGAGCTTTGCGCCGGAGGCCTGACTGTACCAGTCAGCGAAGTCCATTGCTCTTCGTTTAGATAAAACTTCGGTGGCTTAAAGGGTTACGTCGTCCATATGTAAAACACAAGTTGCTGTGAGTCCACCAGTCCCAGGCACTTCCAGTCCTTTGATCCATTTATCCCTTCTCAAGATCTGTGCCAGTGGCTCAATACAGGCCACATAGAAAAGGGGAGATGACTGACGCCACTGCGGATATTTACCGCTTCCAACACATGCCCATTAACCAACATTTTGCTGACCAGGCCATTATACAGCAGTCCCACCCAGGCTATGAACTTATTCGGAAACCCCATTTTTCCCAGTACCTGAATCAGGACCTGGTGCGAGACTCAGCAGCACATGCGTGATCCGGGTGGATCACGTCCTCTAAAACGGTCAAAATACATGCATCTAAAATCTTGCTAAAGAGCTTTGATTTTAAGTTTAAAAGTGTGATGGGTCTCCAGTTTTTGAGGTCTGTCCTGTCACCTTTTTTGTGTAGTAGTGACACTATCCCTGTTCTGAAGCTGTCTGGAAGTCTGTCCAAGGTCTCGAATTCTTTAAAAACAGTGAGTAAGTCATGTGCTAAAATGTCCCAGAAAGTCAGATAAAATTCTAGGGGGAGTCCATCCATTCCTGGGGACTTCCCCTTTTTAAAACATTTTTAAAGAATTTTGCATTTCTAAAACAGTAAAATCCTGGGATAAAAGCACAGCTTCACTGTTGACCTTGTTGTCTAAAAAGGCTAAAACTTCCTCCATGGTATCTTTGTGTATGTATATTTCAGTGTATAAATTACCATAAAATTCTTCCACCCCACCTCCTACGTTTTTTCCCCTTCCTCAATCTCTCCCTCTCTGCTTCTTAGAATGACCCCCCCTTGCTTTGTAGGTCTGATAAAACACACATTTCTGCCTTTACTTCTTTGATTTCATCTCTAAAATCTGTCCCACAGTTAAACAGGTTAAAATATCTCTGCAGTCTTTTTTGCAGTCCCATCATGCATCTTTTTTCCCTGTTCTTATTTTCTTTTTCCTACTTTATTAAATTGTCTCGTCTGTTCTTACACCATCTCCCATCACTGTGCTCATGAATCATAAAAGTCCTGGAGGGTCTGCTATTGGCTGAACTGCTAACTATACTCTCTAAATACTTCTTTGTCTTCTAAAACAGAGCAGTTCAGCCTCCACAGCCCTCCTCATACAGTCACACCATTGGTCAGTGAAAGGGTGCAATACACCATCATGTGGTCAGAAAAGAAGAGGGGGGACAGTGTTGCATCGGTCGGCGGACAATCCCGTATAAAAACATAATCGATCCGAGAGGCCATCATCTATGAACCAGGTTCCTCTCTTTGATGCAATGCGTTAAAACAGTTGACTAGTTTAAAATCCTTAACTAAACCCTTAAGTAAAACCGGTGTTTTATCTACTGTACACTCCCCCGCTACCCTTTTCCTATCTTTCAGTGTTAAAATACAATGAAAATCCCCTGCTACAATTAGAGGAACCCTCCCTAGCATGTTGGACTGCAGGTCTTCTAAAAGTTCATACCTTTTCATTTTTGTCCGTAAAACCATACACATTAAGGATAGTAAAATCCCTATCTAAAAAGGTCAGATTGGCTAAAAGTGCCCGCCCATCCCTCACCACTGTGCTACCATTTGCCAAGATGTTGGGATTATATATTAAAATAGCGACACCTTCACATTTATTAAAATTGGAACCACTCCACACGGAGGGTCCCAGGGTCCACAGGTCTTCCCATTTCCTGTAATTGCATAAGAAGGGCAAAGCACACTCTTGCAATAAAAACACATCTGACTTAAAAGATTTTAAAAGGGATAATACACTCTGTGCTCTCAGGGTGGACCTCGCACTTCTCACATTGATTGCTGAGATTGTGAGGATCATGAGCAGTATGGACCCTCACTTGTTCTTCCTTTATCCCAGTAGGCCTGGGTTCCCACAGGTCTTTTCTGCACCTGAGCATTTGGGAATGGACTGTCTGTCTCACTCCCCCCAGATACTAAACTTTTCTCTGATACTGTCTGCAAACAAAAAACTATGGTTTACCCTGTCAAACGCCTTTTCCTGATCTAACCCCAGTAGGGCTACGGGCAGCCTATGTTTGTGTCCACGCTATCGCATCCCTTATCAGCACAAGATTCATGCTACTTGATCGTCCAGGCACACCCCACATCTGGTCCGTGTGCACTACTGTGCCAATCACCTTCTTTAGGCTCCGAGTCAGCACCTTAGCCAAGATTTTATAATCACTACAGAGAAGAGTGATTGGTCGCCAGTTTGCTAGTTCTGCTCTCTCTCCCTTCTTAAGTAAGAGCGTGATGTACCCTGTCCTGGCAGACTGAGGCAGTAACTCCTTCTTGATTACCTCTTCATACACTGCCATGATGTCTTTACTGGCCTGTGGCCAAATCGCTTTGTACACTCAATGGGGAGACCTTCCCCACCCTTGAGTGAGCGCATAGCCTCCTCCACCTCCTCCTGAGTCAGCTCAGCTTCGAGGTCCTTCAGGTCCTCCTGAGATACCCTCCAGTCGACGGCCTTCAAAAAGTCCTCAGCCTCCACCTCACCCATTCTCCTTAGCTGGAAAAGGTCTTTGTAGTAGGCCGCCACCCTCTCTAACATCCCTCCCCTGGAGGTGCTCAAAAGTTCTCCCTCCCTCAGGCCTTCTATATGGGACCTATGTTGCCGGACCCTAACTCTATCAAAAAAGAACAGTGTTGGCCTCTCATCCTGCAGCAAATGCTGCCGCCCTGCCTGCACACTGTAACTTCTGGCTTCAGTGTAAAAATGGTCTTGCAACACTCCACTAGCTTGCTTAGCCCAGGAGGCTGGCAAGGTCCTTGACCACTGAGCTATCTTCTGTCTTTTCTCCTTTGCCGCCTTGCGGCTCCACCACTGGCAGAACTTGGCCACTTTGCCCTTTGTGTCCTCCCACCACTCTACTTCGGTGCTATAGAGCACTTTCAGAGACTGCCACCCCAAATAGAGCATTTGTATAGTGCTTAAGAAGGACGGATCCTACAAATAAGTTACATTCAACTTCCAAAACCCTGGGCCTCTTGCCCCCGCCCTCACTTCTATTTCTGCCCTCACCAAACAGTGGTAAGATGCCCAAAAAGTCTGTACCTGGTAGCGGGTCACCTTCACCCTTCTGGGTACCAGGATGTAGTCCAGCTGAGAGGCATTCCCCCTACTATTCCTCCACATAGCCCGACCCCCGAAATCTTTTCCATCATCAACCTCTCGAGGTTAACGTCGGTCACCCCATGTAACAGGTCTTATTAGTATACAAGAGGGGCTCCAGTATCTTGAAGAAACCTGCCCTCTCCCCCACCCTAGTTAAAGCATATACACAGATAACCCTAAACACTATGCCCCTCCAGGTCCCATCTACACTTAACACCCTTCCAGGCACCACTGCCTCTTCAGATCCCAATTCAAACTCCCATGACTTGAACAAGATACCCACCCCATCTGCCAAACCTTTTCCAATGCCCCATACTGAAGGTCCTGCCCTCCACCTTCCAGAAAACAAAGCCACATCAGCTGCTGAGTGCAGATGGCACTCCTGCATGAACAAGACCTCAAAGGGCACTGCCTCCAGCGACCTGAAGACTGCTGTCTGCTTTTCTGCCTGCCTACAACCCCTCACGTTCAATGTAGCTATCCTAAAACTCCGCTAATGGGGCCATGTCCCATTCCACCCGTGATGCATAGAGGCTTTCTGCTTGTGAGGATTCCATCTCCCTGGCTCTTCCTGCTCCTCCGCTGTGTCCTTACCAGTCTCTTTTCTGCTCCTCTTTCTCTCTTGCTTCCTTTCTGTGTCCATTCCACCGCTTGGGGTCCTGCATCTTCCCTTTTTGGGCTGCTGTTCCCCATCTTCCATCTTTTCCTCCCATACTGCGTCTTGGCCACCTAGCTGCGTTTCCCAGGGCTGATTATTCTCTACTTTCTCCTCCCAGGTGCCGTCTTCTACTTGGGGGCAGATCTGTTTCTCCAAATCCTCCTCCGCTACATCCAGATTCATTTCAGCAGACTCTTGTATACTGCTGTCGTCAGCCTCCTCCTGCTCTGTACTGATGCTGCTGTCCTCCTCTTCACTGTCCCTAGCCTGCTTTAGTAGCTGCTCCTCCTCTGTGGGACCTCCCTCTTGACCCATCTGTTCCAGTTCTTCTGTGAAAAGGTTGGCAAAAGCCCCTTTCTGGTTTGGACAGTTGTGGTACAGGTGGGCCTCACACCTGCACAAGCTGCAGGTTTTCAGGGCTTTGCACTCAGTAGCCACATGCCCTTCGCCACTGCAGGATCGGCACCTCAAACCTGTACACACTTTGTTCGTGTGGCCCGGGGCCTGACATCGCCGACAATAGATGGGCTGCCCAGGATAGTGCAAAAACCCCTTATGTGACCCTAAGTCAAAACTGCCTGGAGGATGACGAAGGCCCCCAGGAGCTGCCGGATCCACCTTTAGCCGTACCATAAATCTTCGCCTGCCAGTCCAAATACCAAAACGGTCTCTCAACTTTTCAGCTGCTGACATACTAGAGCAATATCGCCTGAAAAAAGCCCTGACATCCTCCTCAACGATAAACGGATTATACATATGAATGACTATAGGTGCCTCTTCCAGGATTGCTGCTACACTTCTCGAATAGGTCCGTGCACTGCCTCAAAGATGCTAAGGTAATATCCACAAAGCCCAACGCAGAGAAATCCTGGAGGCAAAACACTGAAGACAGATCCACACCACACAGGTCCCTGAGAATCTTTAGGATGACCCACTCTCTTCCAAAACGTTGCGCCACTTCAACCATTGCATTGTGCACTAATTCCACTCGTACTGTGTTGCAAAGCTGCACCACTTGGGCTGGCTGATGATCGTTGTCTCTCAGCATCACACTTGATCTTAGCCAAAAGGCAGAGAAGCGATAACCTGTTATGGCCTCAGGCCTAACGAGCACTAGCTGGCAAAGCCTCCACTCCTGGACGACATGCGTTACCATGCACTTGAGGACCTTGTATAGAGAGGATTGAGCAGCTAGACTCCACCCCCAACTGACCTTGCATCTCAAAGCCAAACCCCTTCCCTCTCTTATATTAAACTGTTAAGCAGATACAGCTTTGCCACAGTAAAGCCAACAAGAATAAGCTGGACTCGTCAACGTTCCGCTCCACGGAAATCTTTAGTAAAAGGCAAAAGATTTACGCGTAAATGAAGAGAAACCCGAACTATAGATGAAGTCAGTCCAGGCCACCGAAACTCCATCGGAGGCCTAGAAATCCAGTCTAGGGTAGGTTGGCTTGCGCCGGCCCCTTACACCTGCATAGCTTTGATAGCTACAGATGTAGGATTGGTTTTACTTATTTCCTTGGTCTTTTATTTGACCCTTTTGAAAAAGTGCACCGTTCCTCAAGGTACTGCAATACCAGTTCGATACGTGGAGCAGACAGAGCAAGCCCCTCTTCCAGCTCCTTCCAGCTCCAAAACTGCCCTCTCCAGGTCTAAAAGAAATTTTCTAGGGGAACTAAAAACAGAACACACAAGTAATATTAAAGGAAAAATTCCTGCTTTACATATTAAAATTTTTACCTTTGATAGTCAGCTGTCTTGGTCCCCAAAAGTCCAGTCTTTGACTGACTTTCCCCATCAAGTCAGCCCATTTTCCCTGTACTAAACCCTCTTTGTCAAATATAACACCTAAAATCCATAGGTCAGTTTTAAAAACCAATCCCAATCCACCTGTGTCCACGTTACCCCACGAACGCAACTGCTGATATTTACCGCTTGGGACACATGCCCATTAACCAACATTTTCCTGACTAAGCCATTATACAGCAGTCCCACCCAGGCTATCAGCCTATTAGAAAACCCAATTTTTTTCCCAATACCTGAAACAGGAACTGGTGCGAGACTCAGTCAATTGCTTTTTCGAAATCTAGATTTAGGACTACCAGTAGATTTATTTCTGTCTCTCGCGTAACAGATGACCTCTCTAATCAGCACTAGGCTGTCTGTGATCTTCCTCCCAAGCACAGCACATGCTTGATCTGGATCGATCACGTCCTCTAAAACGGTCAACATATGTGCAGCTAAAATCTTGCTAAAAAGCTTACAATCAAAGTTTAAAAGCGTGAGGGGTCTCCAGTTTTTTGGTGACAGTCCTGTCACCATTTTTGTGCAGAAATGACACTATCCCTGTTCTGAAGCTGTCTGGAAGTCTATCCAAGGTCTCAAATTCTTTAAAAACAGTAAGTCATGTGCTAAAATGTCCCAGAAAGTCAGATAAAATTCTAGGGGGAGTCCATCCATTCCTGGGGACTTCCCCCTTTTAAAACCATAAAATCCTGGCATAAAAGCATGGCTTTGGTGTTGACCTTGTTGTCTAAAAAGGCTAAAACTTCCTACAAGGTATCTTTGTGTATGTATTTTTCACTGGATAAATTACCATAAAATTCTTCCACCCCACCTAAAATCTCATTTGTTGTTTTGAGATCCCTCCCTCCATCTTTTATTGAGGTAATTGCCCTTCCCCTTGATAAAATCTTTTTTTTAAAATACTTTGTATACTTTTTCCCCTTCCTCAATCTCTCTCTCTCTCTTAAAATGACCCCCCTGCTTTGTATGTCAGATAAAACACGCATTTCTGCTTTTACTACTTTGATTTCATCTATAAAATCCATCCCACATTTAACAAGGTTAAAATATCTCTGCAGTCTTTTTTGCAGTCCCATCATGCGTCTTTTTTCCCTGTTCTTATTTTCTTTCCCTACCTTCTTAATTTGTTGCGTTTGTTCTTTCACCATCTCCCACCACTGTATTCGTGAATCATAAGTCCTGGAGGGTCTGCCATTGACTGAACTGCTCCCTATACTTTCTACCTACTTCTTTTTATTCTAAAACAGAGCAGTTCAGCCTCCACAGCCCTTCTTCTACAGTCACACCAGTGGACAGTGAAAGGGTGCAAGACAGCATCATGTGGTAAGAAAAGAAGAGGAGGGACAGCGTAGCATCGGTCGGTGGGCAGTCCCGTGTAAAAACATACTCAATCTGAGAGGCTCTGGTGCCATCACCACTGAACCAGGTGAAGCCCTCCTCGCTTTAAAACAGTTGACTAATTTAAAATCCTTAACTAAACTCTGAAGTAAAACCAATGTTTTATCTACTGTACACTCCCCTGCTACCCTTTTTCCAATCATTCACGGTTGAAATACAATTAAAATCCCCTGCCACAATTAGGGCAACCCGACTTAGCATGTGGAATTGCAGGTCTTCTAAAAGTTCATAGCTTTTCATTTTTTTCCATAAAACCATACACAAAAGGATAAAATCTCTATCTAAAAAGGTCAGATTGGCTAAAAGTTCCCACCCATCCCTCACCACTGTGCTGCCCTTTACCAAGATATTTGGATTATTTATTAAAATAGCAACACCATCAGATTTGTTAAAATTGGAGCCACTCCACACAGAGGGTCCTGGGGTCCACAGGCCTTCCCAATTCCTGTAACTACATAAAAAGGGCAGAGCACGCTCTTGCAATAAAAACACATCAAACTTAAGATTTTAAAAGGGATAAAACACTCTATGCTCTCAGGGTGGACCTCACACTTCTCACATTGAGTGTTGAGATTGTGAGGGTTATGGGCAGTATGGTTAAAACGGTATGCAACAGTATTTAAAAAAATTAGACAAATTTGAAAACCTATTAAAGACAGATTATTTCTTGTGACAGTTGCTCTTCCTTTATCCCATTGGGCCTAAGTTCGGAAGGACAAGTGCCTGCTGCCTCATGGGCCACAGAGGCATTCTCTCGCAGCAACTTTGGTGACAATGTTCTTAGCTGGAAGTGCAAGATGAAACCTCATTTGGGGGCTCTGAGGACCACAAACGGTTCAGATCTTCCGAGGAAGAACTATCTCGCCGTTGCTCTGCCCTCAGCTTTTTCTCCTGTTACGAAAGGAGATCCTGCAGGTCTATTCTGCACCTGAGCATTTGGGAGTGGACAGTCTGTCCCACTCTCTCCAGATTCTAAACTTTTTTCGGATACTACCTGCATGGTGGAAGGTGTCCCGTCTTACTTTTCCTCCATTTCCTGGCCTTTCTTTTCTGGGGAGGGGGTAGCTTCCTCCCTCTGGTTGTCTGACTCCACCCCACTTCCACTTTCCTGCTGAAACCCTGAGGCTGTCGGGAAATTTGACTTTTCTGCCAAAACCACAGGTCCTGCCTCTTTCTCCATTGCTTGCTTTGTTTGCTCAGTTGGTGGGGCGGCCAACTTGTTACCTTTCAGTTTGTTGGCGCAACTTTTAGGGCAATCTCTGTAGAGGTGGTTTTTTTCCTTACACAGATTACACCATCTGCCAGTGGTGCACTCCTCAAAAACATGACCAATTTCTCTACACTTAATATATGTTACTTCCTGACATTCTTCGGCTAGATGTCCCATTCTCCCACACTTGTGGCAGAGTTTGGGCATTCCTTGATAATGAATGTAACCTCTGTTGTCTCCCAACACAATCATGGAAGTCAGATGTCTAAGGCCCTGGTAGCCCCAGCATCTTCCCATTGTTTAATGGGAATCCGCCAGGAGCAATTTCAGATACCGTCCTTTCCAACACTTTGACTGATTGTCCACGAACAGTGCAATATCTACCCAGCCAAATACAAATGTCAATCCCACTCAGTGTTTCATTAAACATCCTGACAATCACTATTTTTAGTGAATTGTCAAAGTTTCTCCACAGTGAACATGAGGAACTGGGCCTTACAACCATCAAACCTTTGCCAGAAATCATTTAGCAGAGAAGCACTCCTAAAACTAACGTCATAACCTTTGTTCAGGGGCAGAGTCACTATGCATGGAATGCTATCTGCATAGCCACCATTTTCCAGAGGAGGTTAGGAACCCCCCTTCCCACTTTTGCTATCGGTCGGTACATAAGAGCTCTCTGCACCAGCTCTGCCCCCCTCCCAGATAAAATGAAAGACTGATCTTTCTAACCTGGACCCTCCCCGCAGGTGGGCATGGAAAAACATTGGCTGTATGGATCAGCCTGGACAAGATGTCCATTTTTTTTTGACATGAGCTCAGCCATTGATTGACAGTCTTCTTGTTTCCCATTAGGAAAGCGCTGCTGTGTCTTCTTCAGCACACCTGGCACCGTTTGCTGAATGTAAGAAATTAATACCTAAATCTTTATTCCATCCGGGCATACTGGGTAGCCACCCCAAGCACTCGACCAGTCCCACCAGGATCCACATGCCATAACCCTGGAATTCTCTGAATTCACTAAAGCTCCAGAGGCCCGGCACTAGGATCTGGGTGGATGATGAGACTCATCACTTTTCCCACCATCAATGTCATGGCCTTTGCCAGAATTTTATAATCCACCATTAGGAGTGTAATAGGGTGCCAATTTGCTATATCTTCCTGACACCCTTTCTTATACAGCAGGGAAATGCACCCCATCCTCATTGAGGGGTGAAAAGTACCTGCTCCCGAAATATCACCAGCAAGTCTGGCCCTATTATTTCCCAGAAGGTAGAGTAAAACTACACTGGCAGCCCATCTAACCCTGGCACTGAACCACGTTTCAATGAAAGCATGGCCTCCTTAATATCTTGGAGTGACAAGTCTGCATCCATACTATTGTGCTCTCTATCAGGGAGCTTAGTAGTGAGGTTTTGTAGCACGCTGTTTTGCTCTTCCCCTTCCTGGCCCCTCTTGCAAAAAAGTGTCAAAAATCTGCGGCTGCTTCCAACATTGCAGTGGTGGCTTTCACTACCCTGCCTCTATGCAGCAATCCTTCAATACGAGACTTCTTCTGACTTGCCCGTACGGCCTGAAAGAAATATCTGCACGGGCCCTCCCTCTCTACCATCTCACGCGCCCCTGCCATCATAGCAAAGGCTTTGGCCTGCCTCTTAAAAAAAACACGAATCTGGGCTTTCGTCTCCACAAACTGATTCCACTCCGTGGACTTCCCTGATGCCAGCTTTGAGCCTAGGTTCTGCAACTCCTCTGAGTCGGCCTGGATCTCTTTATTATAGCATCCCACCGTTTAAACAAAATTGCTACCCCATCTTCTTTCACATAACTTGTGCCCCAATCTGAAAGCCTTTTTCCCAGTCTTTTTTGAAAGTAACCACATCCTCTCTATCTTTCAGGTGACATTCTTGCAAAAACAATGTTGAAGGCCACATACCTTAGGGACAAAAACAACCCTATCCTCTTTGTGGGGTTCTTCAGCCCCCTCACATTTAAAGTGCAGCTCTTCATGTTCTTTATATTTATATTTAATTTTATTTTTAAAAACACACCCTTCTTCATACTTATAAACAACAGTACTGTCCAATTTTAAGTAACAAGAACTGAAAACAGATTTACATTCTGTCCTTTGCAAGGGGGTCCCCTCCCTCTGCCTGCCAACTTCATCCCTGTAGTCGTTCTGAGGCCCACCTCGTCCCATCCAGGGAAGGGGGCAGGAGGTGACAGAGGGCCTCCTGCTAGTGGGGAATACTCCTGCTCCTCCATTTCCATTGAAGACTCGGGATCCCCCGTACCCTCTCGGTTGTTGTAATGCTTTGTCCCTTGGAAGCGGGTCCTTCTCCCCGGCTCTGCATCCATGACCTTGCTAGGGAAAAGGCCACTTCCCTAGAACTTTTGCCCACTCTGAAGTGTCTGTTGGTCCGTCTACAGTGCTATTTGCCCAAACCTTCTGCTCAGCAGGGTCCCCCTGACCCCCAATCTTTTCCCACGACCCCTCATTGGGGACCGCTCCAGGCCAGATATGCTGGGCCCTCCCTCCAACTGCCACCGGGGGAGCTCCCCCCCCTCCCCTCCCTTCCCTCTGTTTCATTACCACCTTCTCCTTTCCTGTCGTCACTCTCTGTTGCTCCCAACTTTTGCCTTCTTTCCCCCGACCCTTCTCCTGGTCCAAGTTCTGTCCCAGCTGGCTTTCTACCTTTTCCTACTGGTCTTCTCTACATGGTTCTGTGGAGCCTACTTGGGAGCTTGGGAGAGTTTTTCCACCCTCTTTCTCTGCCCCAGTAACTCTGGATGTTCCCCTGGATCTGGATGGGGCTTCCTTGACTTCATGCCAGGGCTTTTCTCACCTCTACCCTGCACGTTCCTCTCTATGGAAATCTTTAGTAAAAGGCAAAAGATTTATGCCTGAACGAAGAGAAACCTGAGCTATCCGTGAAGACAGCCCAGGCCTCTGAAACTCCATCAGAGGCCTAGAACTCTGGCTAGGGTACGTTGGCTTGCCCCGGCCCCATAGACCTGCTTAGCCTTGATGGCTGTAGATGAAGGATCGGTCTAGGGCTGGATGTGGGCTGTAGTTTGTACTAAAACCTGTTAAGTCCAATCCCTTTTTTATTCATTAAGTACATCTGAAACCTTTACGATTGACCCCTGTTCCATTTTGTACAATTGCTCAACTTGTATGTATATTTATTTATTTATTTATTTATTTATTTATTTATTTATTTCCTTCTTCTTTTATGACCCTTTTGAAAAGGTGCACCATTCCTGGAGGTACTGCAATTCCAGATTGGATGTGGAGCAGATGGAGCAAGCCCCTCTCCCAGCTCCTTGCTCTAAAAATCCATTTAATATAAAGTCCTCGAATGGAGGACGTATCAGGTATTAAACTGATGAGAACAGATTTTTTATTTTATTTTATTACGAAACTCATTTTTAAAAAAACATTAACCAATCATCAATTCATCATCACACTCACTAAATTGCCATGCCCATTGCCCTGGAAATACTAATCCATGGCATCCGGAGGCTGAACAATCACCCCTGCTTGAGGGAAGGGAGGCAGCTTCCCTCTCCCCTTGGCTCTCTTCCCCATCCCCACTGTCATTCTGAAACCTTCCTCATCCCATCGTCGTAAAGTATACACCAGCACTGCTACTGGTGGAAACCTCTCCTGCCTTTGCATCTGCCTCCGCTAAGAGTCGGGTTCTCCTCAGCTCCAACTCCTCTTCGGGGAAGGACCATTTCCCCGTCACTGTTGCCTACTCCAGCACTTTTACTGCTTCAATGGCCGTTCTCATCCCCCACACCTCCCAACTCTTCTTCCCCTTCCCCATTGTCCTCCTGCATCCACTCCTCCTTCCCCCTCGATCCCTCCTCCATCGGAGACTCCTGTTCATTTTGCTCCTTCTGGAGACCTCCCACTGTTCCTTCTCCCTTGCTTTCCTCTTCTTCTCTTCTGCGCTCTTTCTGCTCTGCTATCCTCTGTACCAGCAGTTTTCCCTCCTTCAACATTTTTCCACCGCTTTCTTGGAGCACCAGCTGCCCTTCCGGAACTCTACAGTTCCCTTACCGACCAGGCATTGGGGTTAAAGGTGCCATTATTTATCTGATGCACAGATCACCTGGAGAAAACTGGGAGCATTGTGAGAATCAGGGTTTTTTTTTTCTCCCCCAGTGCTTTCAATACAATTCAGCAATCACTACTTAGGGGGAAGCTTTTGGGAGCTGGAGTTAACTGCCATCTGGCTGCATTGATCAACTATCTCACTGACAAACTAGAGTATGTAAGGCTCCAGGACTGTATGTCTGATGTGGTGGTTAGCAGCACAGGAACACCACAGCGTACAGTGCTTGCTCCCTTTCTCTTCATCCTATATAGAGCGGACTTCAGGCATAACACTAGCAGCTACCACATGCAGACGTTCTATGCTAGTCATTGTTGGACGAGTATCGGAGGAGAACAATCAGTAATCCCGGGAGGTCATTGCTGACTTTGTCAACAGGTGTGAATTAAACCATCTCTGCCTCAATGCCAGCAAGACGAAGGAGATGGTAGTCGACCTCCGCAGGAGGCCACCCCAGTCTATGCCGGTGAGAATCCAGGGTGTTGACAGGGTGGAGATATATACATTCCTGGGTGTTCACATCAACAATAAACTTGACTGATCCATAAACACAGATGTCCTGTATAAAAAGGGCCAAAGTTGTCTCCACCTGCTGAAGAGACTGAGGTCTTTTGGTGTGTGCAGGACCCTGCTAAAATCTTTCTATGACACTGTGGTAACATCTATCTTCTATGCAGTAGTTTCCTGGGGAGTTGGTAGCACAGAGAAAATGTCTTAACAAACTGGTTAAGAGGGCTAGCTCTGTCCTGGTCTACCGCAGGTCCTTCATCCCTACAGCTGTCAGACTGTTTAATTCAAAAAACAACAATGTAGCACTATTAGCTGTTTTGCATCATCAACCGATACATTCACAATAATTCTGCAATACGAACATTTATTCATTTATTATTTTGTTGCTCACCCTCTAATGTTAACTGTGCATTAATATTTGTATTAATCTGTACATATATTGAGGTGTCCAGTGTCCCTATTAACATTATTGTTTTATTCATTGTGTGTGTGTGTGTGTGACATTTTTTTCAGTTCTATTCCTATTTAATGCGTAATCATTCCTATAACTTTTTTTTGTGTAACTGAGCTGCTGTAATGAGGGAATTTCCCCAATGTGCAATTAATAAAGTTTCTTATCTTATGAACAGTAACATTAGCCAGTGTCAGAGAGGCCTTTAGTTGCTTAGATGTTTTCCTGGGTTCCTTTGTGACCTTGCAGACTATTACAATTCTTTCTCTTGGAGTGATCTTTGTTGGCCCCCACTCCTAGAGAGGGTAACAATGGCCTTGACTTTCTTCTATTTGTACATAATGTCTGACTGTGGATTGGTGTAGTCCAAAATCTTTAGAGATGGTTTTGTAACTTATCCAGCCTGATGAGCATCAGCAAACTTTTTCTGAGGTCCTCAGAAATACCCTTTGTTCATGCCATGATCCTTTGTGCATGCACTTCCACAAACATCCCTCCCACACATTAGATTCCAATAGATGCCTTTTCTTTACATAAAACAGGGTGCTCACTCACACCTGATTGTCATTCCATTGATTGAAAACACCTGACTCTAATCTCTAATTTCACCTTCAAATTAACTGCTAACCCAAGATGTTTGCATACTTTTGCCAGTCACATATGTAATATTGGATCATTTTCCTCAATAAATAAATGACCAAGTTTAATATTTTTGTCTCATTTGTTCTTTGTCTACTTTTAGGACTTGTGTGAAAATTTGATGATGCTTTAGCTCATATTTATGCAAATATATATATATATATATATATATATATATATATATATATATATAAAATTATTTCAAGCACCACTGTAGTTATGGATGTGTATGCACACATGTACATAAATATTCATACACATACACTGATTTATTTGTTACACAGGTTCAACACAAGTCATTTGTCTTTTAACTCCATTTTTGACTTATTTTGCTCTATTGTTCCCAATGTTGCTTTCCTAAATTCCTCATCCCACCCTACCAACAGGTATGGAGAGATGACAGTCTTTTACCCCTGAATGTTCTCCAGACCATCAGCATTTACAGTCATGTGAAAAAATAAGTACAACCTATGGAAATTTTGTCCAAATATGTCAAAACATTGCCAGCAAACATTTGATCATTTTTGAAACAGTGCCTATTAATGAAGTTGATATACTTCAAAACCACAATGAAAAAATAGCTTTTTTAAATCATTTATTCATCAGAAATATCAATAGATATGATATTCTTCTGTGGAAAAAGTAAGTACACCCTTGGCCTCAGAAATTAATATCGCTCCCTTTAGCAGAAATAACTTATTGCATGGAAGAGTGGCAAAAAAAATTCCATCAAGCTGATGTCAGAGACTGTTGGCCAATTATACAAAATTCCTGCAAGATTATTTCAGTTGAAAGATGTTTGAAGGTTTTCTTGCATGCAGCATAGCAACCCCAAACCATAGCATTTCCACCATTGTGCTTCACAGTTGGGATGAAGTGCTTCTCCTGAAAAGCTGCCTTTGGTCACCACCAAACATCTTGGATTCATCTGTCCAGAGCACCTTATTCTAAAAGACCTGGTCTTTGCCTATATGCTCATAGGCAAACTGTAATCTTGCTTTGTTCTTTTTTAGACAGCAAAGGCTTTTTCCTGGTGTGCCTCCCATGCAGGTCAAAGTTGTACAATCTTTCTGATTGTAGAAATATGCACTTTGACACCAACAGTTGTGAGACTTACTAGCAGAGCCTGTGATAAAATTTTGGGGGTTTCTGGAGAATTCTTTTTGCATCAGATGGGCAATTCTGCACAAATTGGCAGTTGTTTTGAAATCTGCCCCATTTGTAAATTATTTTCCTTACAGGGATATGATATATTTTTTTAAAAAAAAAAGAAAAATCCCTCACCCTGAACACCTTGCAGAACACTTTAGATCTTGCCATGAAGACACCACACACCTCAGTAATAAAGGGAACACCAGACACTATATATAAGATGGGTATAAATAAGACTCCACAAATAAGGTTCCATCTGCACTCCCTAAACAGGTTCTGATCACTGGCACCCAATCTTGAACACTTGATTTAAATTTTATGTATTTGAATGTGTGATATGTATGTATGTATGTATGTACTTACTTTTTCCATATGACTGATCGTTTTTTTTTTTGTTTGTTTGTTTTTTTTAACTTAAATTGTGAACGTTATCAAATGACACACAAAACTGACATTTTGTAGTAGAGTGCATCAACTTCATTAATAGGTATTGTTTCAAAGAGGATCAAATGTTTGAAATGTTTGAAAAAAAAAAAAAAACTTCTATTGGGTGTATTTATTTTTTTCCACATTACTGTATTGATGACAGTGGAAGGCAATGCTGTGTGTGCCTGGTGTTATTTGGACTTGTCTTATTGGCTTTTTCACTCCATAGTCCGGTGAATGTCCAGTGGGCATTTTTGAGCTACTGCTGCCTACTCTGCAGTTTCCACCTCTCCTGGAAAAGGACTGTCTGACCTGTCTACAGTAGATTGCATATCTGCTGTCATTAACGGTTAAATAGTCTCCATTCCCGTTGACATACCCCCTGACTCCCAAACAGGATTGTGGATGGTAATTCAGGTTGAGGGAATTTATTTTCCTCTGCCAAACAATCTGCCTGATATCCTTAGCATTTGCTGCACTGTCAGGCCCTTGAACTGCAGGCATGCAGATTTCTGAGGCCATCGCTCTGAGGTTATTATGGGACTGTGCAAGCATGGCAGTCTGGTTACATCCTTGTCCTGTAAAGAAGCCTCATTTAAGTTCTCATGCTCGGCACAACCTTCCAAGTGGAGGCCCACCTTGGAGATCCTGAACTGTGAAGCAGGCTTACCTGTAGGCCCTTCTTCTGTTCTTGATATTGTTGCTGTTTGAGTAGTAGGTCTATCTGCTGTCTCTGGTGTGTCTGAGATACCAGGCACCTGTACTTCATCAGTGGGAGGTCTGTTCTCCTTTGCTGATAGAACTGAAGGATGGTGTTTTGATGTAGGAGCTCCCCAGTGTCTCTCCATCCTTGAATAAACTGGCAATTCTGTCTCAAAGAGCAGTCTCTAAAGAGGTGCCCTCTGCTTCCTCACAAACTGCAAGCCTTGGGGACAGGGCACACTCCTGTCTGTTGGTTTGATGATCCACAGAGTCGGCACTATGAGGCTTTGCAATCTCCCTTAATGTGCCAATTTGCACCACACCTTCTTCAATATGCCCAGGAAATTATAAAAGGACTCGGTTAGGTCCTTTTGGTAAAACTCCTTGATAGGTAGATCAAGTCATCAGTGGGGCATTTTTTAATTTAATAACAAATCTTCTTTTACCATTCCACATACCAAAAGAATGAAGACATTTCTAGCACAGATTTTTAATTTCCAAACAGTAACTTGCCAAAACAGTACAATGTCTTTCTTCAACATAATGGTTAATATGAATTACCATACCTTGAAAAAAATGGTGGAGCAATCTTTTAAGCTAGAAGGTTAAATCAAGGAACCCAGAGGGGAAAAAAAAATATCCTGTAAGCATTGTATGGTTGAAATTGGTGTTGAAACCATACCCAGCAGCACATCCTTCCCCAAATAATCCAATGTAACAACTCCTGATGGAATCATCATTTTGCAAAACAAAATGCACTGTATTATGCAGCCTCACTGGCCGATCCTGAAAAGAATATAGTCTCCATTACTTGAACAATAGTCTTATCATTTTGGCTAAGAAGCAATAATCTAGTGTGTCGTCTAGTCTGAAGAACACCTCATGGCACAGCTTTGACTACAGGATGGTAGGTGTTAATACATGTTTGAGGACCTTGTGCAGGGAGTTGTAAAAGGATTAGCTACAGAGAGTTGAGCAACCAGACTCCACTCCAAAAAAACTCCCACAGCAGAGTTCTCCTGAAGCCTGACATGCAAAAGCAAAACCCATTCCATTGCTAATGTTAAAGCATAAAACACATACAGCTTTGCAACAGCAAAGCCCACAAAAAAGTTGAACTTAGCAATATAACTCACCACAGAAATCTTTAGTAAATGGTTTATATAAAAAAAAAAAAAAAAGCCAGTGGATTCGAATTCGGAGTTTGATGGAGTAGGACGTGAAGTTGGAGGCTCCTGCTGATTTCGATTAAAATTGTAATTTATTTGCGCTTTTCGGTCATACAATAGATCTTGACTTATTCTACTCTGTTTCCTTGTTTCCGCTTACTTTTAACTTTGTGGCATGTTAAAATGTCTGGAATGAACACGAACACCCGTGGTAGCATTCAGACACGATTGAGGCCTAGTGTGCGTGCCCCGAGCGAGTCCCTTTCTTCCCCTGAATCCGCATTGCCGAGCGGTGACCCTGGATTTATTGAGGAAGGACATTGCTGATATTTTATAAAAGGAGCTCCAGGAGAATCTCTGGGGTGTGCTGTCTACTATCCAGCTTGACCTGCAGGCTGTGAAAACACAGCTGGCTAGTGATAAAGTTGCTACTGAGGCTACCATATCAACACTGAAAGGTACTGTTGGGGAAATGGAGCACGCTCTCTCCGGTTGCACCGATGACATAGTTCATATGAAGACTACTATCGAGTCTCTCACTGCGACCGTGACTCAATTACAGAATAAATGTGAGGATTTGGAGTCGAGGTCACGGCGCGATAACGTTAGGATAGTGGGAGTTCTAGAGGGCATTGGACACATATACAATTGCTGCTATAGCGGCCTTGTTAAAGGAGGCGATTGGTCTGGAGAAGGTTTTGGACCGGTCCCACTGGACCCTTCAGCCGAAGCCCAAGCCTGGTGAACGACCACAAGCTATTGTGTGCAGATTCCACTATCACAGTGACTGTGTTGGCATTTTACGCCGTGCGAGAGAAATCCATCAGATTAAAGTGAGGGATTTGATCATCTCCATTTTCCCTGACTACATAGCCAAGACAGCCCAGGCCATGTTTAACGAGGTTCGGCGTCAACTTCGTGGTATTGAGGGTGCTCGTTATGCAATACTTCACCCAGATCGGCTTCGCATTATATATAACGGTGTTCAGAAGGACTTTATTTCAGCCAAGGAAGCAGGAGACTATGTTAAACTCTTGATATCGGGGTGAACTGCATCACCTACACAGCGGCATCTTTTTCACTCTTCTTTTATTTTTATTTTTTGCACTCGGCCTTCCAGCGCTTTTGTATTCAGATTTTTATTGAAAATATTTTCGTTGAATTACTTCGCCTAGATTTTTGGTTATTGTAGGATACACTGCTGTCTCATTTGTTTTATGGAGACTTTGGGTGTGTGTGTGTTTGGGGGATTGTGAGAGTAAACAAAACATGCCAATGCTTTGAAGGATGTGAATTGGAACAGAGTAATGTTATTCAATTGCGAATCTGTTTTTAAATGATTTAAACCTAATGTGGTGAACATATTATATTATAGAATTCAGGCAATTTTACTGAGGTTCTCTCATACAGTGTGGTAAGTAATAATCTGGAAAGACCTTTGTAATATCACAGTCTAAAACTGGATTTAAAGAGAAGCAAATCAGTAAATGAATCACATGAAAATGAATATATAAATTAAAAGACAAAAAAAAAAAAAAATGTGCACAAATGAAAAGAAACCTGGGCTATACATGAAGTTGGACCAGGCCTCCAAAACTATAATAGCTTTGATAGCTAGTGCAAACAGGAAGAGTGTATGGCCAATTATCATGTGACATGGACCTGAAATGAGGAGATGGGAGGCTGGCTTGGGAAAACTCAAAAAGGTGCTTTTTATTTTTTGAGTTTTACAAACTCATTTCTGAACACAGCTCTGTTCTTGTAACCTAAAGCACAGATCCAATATACTGTATTGACACACCTCCGATCCCCCCCCAACTGTTTACATTTACTTAAGACATAACTGACAGTGTTTGCATGAATACTCTGCCAGACCCGCATGATGTGTTTGTATTTATTTGACTGTCCAAGCATAAGAAACCGCTAAAGAGAACTCAATTCGGTACCTGCATGATGAGGCGGCTTTTTGTGCACGTGTTTCAAGTGTCTGCGAACAGAAAGCCCCCTGGTCAGGCAGGGAGATGTTCCTTAATTTCTTGGCATCTTAATTTTATGCTGTAGTTTATTTATTTTTTATCTTTTTTTCATGTTACACATGACATGGACGCAATTGTACTTAGAAAAAATTCACAGTCCAAAATGTAGGATTGGTCTAGAGCTGGATGTGGGCTGTAGTTTTTGTAGCCGCTTTCTACCTCCTCCAGACAAACTTGTCCCTCCAACTCGGCTGTGCTCTCCTCCAGCAGCCGGCCGGTAATAGCGTCTAAAAACCCGCTGCAAGGTCCTCACTCGACTCCCTTCTTTTGATGACATCTCCACAGAAGGCCCTGGCCACCCCCAGTTGCCCTTTGCAACTGCCTGGACCACTGCCTGGCCCCTTCCCTCTTCTGTTTTGCCTTCCTCTGTCCCCATCATGGAAATAGTATGACAACTTCTTCAGCTTCTTTATAGCCTCCCACCACTCCATCTGCATGTCGAACAGCATCATTAAGCACCTCCATCCTACATACAGTTGGCAGAAGACCTCTACAAAGGTTTGGTCTTGCAGGATGCCTCCATTCATTCTCCATGTACCTCTTCCTCAATTCCTCCATTCTGTTTGGATGCATCCAACAATCAGGCAGTGATCGGAGGCCCACAAGGACTCCTGCAGGAATGACTGCACCATCGCCACATCCCCTATGAACAGGAAGTCGAGCCACGAGGCGTCGCCCCTCGAAGTCCTCCTGGTGTGACCCGGAGCCTGTGGCTCAACCACCCTGTACATGTCAACCAAGCCTGCTCCTATCATCGTCTGGGCCACCCCCCCCCCGCCTCTAAATCCACATTAAAGTCTCCCCCCACTAATAGCAACCTATTAGTGCAGAGTAGAGGCTCCAACATATGCTAAAACCCCTTTATATCTCTCTTCTGCAGGGAGCATATACCCCTATAGCCCTGAATTTCTCCCCCTCCACTTCCCATCCATGAACAACACCCTTCTCGGGACCACTGAAATAATCTAATCTACCACCCAGCCGAACGTTTTAAATAGAATTCCTACCCCATCTCCCACCCCTTTTGAAAACTCCTTCTCCTCCCCCTCTGAACACAGGTGGCACTCCTGTAAAAAGATCAAATCAAAATGTACAGCCTTTAAGCTTAAATACACTGCCGCCCTTTTCCGAGGCTGTCTAATGCCCCTCACATTTAGAGAGGCTACAGTTAAAATCCCCATTTTGGCATCCCAAACTCATTCCTGGATCTATCATCTCGATCACTAATTTTACAGTAACCCTTTCAAGTCCATTACCCTAGAAGCCGAATCCTTAAAATCCAAAAGGCTCCACAGTCGTCCCTGTTTCTTTGGGACGCTTCGTCCTTGGGACGCTTTGGGACGCTAGCTGTCTTGCTAAACTCTTCCTCATCCCACCCTGGGTATGGTTGTGCCTCCCCTGACCCCCTCTGGAGTTTCTCTCCCTTTGCATCAGTCTCTACTGAGCATCAGGGTTCCTTCCCCTCCTCGGGGTAGGGTCATTTTCCCGCCCCTTTCGCCCACTTAGACACATCTGTTGCTTCACCTGTTGAGCTCTTGAGCTCTTCTCCTTCACCTCCTTTTCATCTCCCTTATTGTCGTGCCACTCCTGCTCCTTCTGCCGAACTTCCAGGCTTCCTCCTTCTGCCCCATTCTCCTGTCCTCCTATCCCTTGGTCTCAGACTCTCCTACCCCCCTCTCCTCCTGCCGACCCCTCGGTTGTCAGCACCTCTTCTCCAAGTGGGAGTGCCACACCCTTACCCAAAACCTTACTGTCGCCATCCACCTCCATCTGTGCATTCTTAACAAGCTTTGCTGACACCTCTTCTGCTCGCTCGCCCTCTGTTCCACCTTAGCCGACTGGCTCCGCCTTTCTGTGTCCAGCCTCCCTCTCCTCCTGCTCCCCTCTTAGCATTACCTTCCCCGCCTGGGAATCTTCTGTAAAGAGGCTGGCGAAAGTGCTATTTCTTGCCGGGCAGTGGCGGTACAAGTGTTCCCCACTTCCACACAGACTGCAGACTTTTGGGACTCCACACTGTTACATTATGATCCTCTGCCCTGCAGACCTCCTTTGTAAGGCCTAGTGCTCCACATCTTCGGCAGTAGAGGGGCTGGCCGGGTAATGGAGATAACTGCGGTGAGGGCCGATGGAAAAGCTTCCCGGAGGGTGTAGCAGTCCCCCTGGTACCGCCGGATCCACCCAGAGCTTTGCCAGAAACCTATGCTTACCATTCCAGATCCCAAAGCGTCCTCTAATCTTCTCTCCTTCTGAAACTGTAATGCAGTACCGCGCCAGGAATACTCTGATGTCCTCATCAGCTACGAAAGGGTTGTACAGATGCACTACGATGGGAACCTCCTTTACTGCAAAAAGCGGCACCACACACAGTCCCGCAATGCTTCGTCCTCTGACTTTTGGGTGCACTGATCAAAAAATGAAGCACAGTCGGAAAAAGCAGTGAAGGTAAAATCCACAAAGCCAGCTGTGACAAAATCCTTTTTTTCCCTCCTTCTTCTAAACCTTCTTCTAAACTTTGTATTAAAAAATCTATTAGGGCCCCTGTCTTTGCCTATTAAGTACATCTGAAACCTTTTACTATTGATCCCTGTTCCATGTTGTACAATCGTTTAACGTGAATATTTCTTTCTTTCCTCCTTTTATTTGACCTTTTTGAAAAGGGGCACATTTAGATATGCAATACCAGGAACGATGTGTGGAGTGGACGGAGCAAGCCCCTCTTCCAGCTCCTGGCTCTAAAAGTCCATTTAATATAAAGTCCTTGAATGGAGGATGTATCAGGTATTAAACTGATAAGAACAGATTTTGTCATTTTTTTCTTCACATCCACAGATTTAAAAAAAAAAAATTTCTTCAGTCCATAGACAACAACATTTGTGACCTTTATAAATAAACTTGGATAAAACACAAATTTCTTTTTTTTAAATTGTTAAAAGAAAAAAATGTGTGCATTTTGTCAATCATTTTGGTTGTTAAAAATAAATAAAACAAACAAATCAAACACTACTAAATTACTAAGTGTCCTCTCTTTTTCAAGACCGGGCGTGAGTCCCTACCAAAGGTGCCCATCACACTGCTCTCCAGCCATGGCCAAGGCCCATCACTTCCTGTGCCCAGCGGAGATCCTCTACCCTCCGGCTTGCTGCTCCCGTAGCTTTTGTCGGTGAGGGTGCATCTTTGAACGGCCAAGGTCAGTGGGAGAATCTCATGGGCCACCATCCATGACAAGTCCTTGTGCCTGTTCTGAAGAGCAGGGTGGGTGGCTTTCCTCCAAACTTGTTTGGTCTCACGTAGAGTAGGGCCTGGGACTTACTGGTTCCCGATGCTGAACAAGAGAAAGAAGAGCCTTGTGGTTAGTTAAAATGGAGACATCTGCTCCTTCTAAAAGACACTGGTGTTTTTAGGTCTACTGGTAAAATCTTTAGGCTTCATAGGTAGGACCCCATCCAGAACCGGGTCATGGCCGCTGTCTTGCTTTCTCTGGATGGAGTCACGGCATATCCGATGTGGAGGGCGGTAAAACAGCTGCCTAAAAACAGGTGGGGGTCTGGGAGGCCTTTCCTGCCATTCTCTGGTCTCTTCTTCACGACCTCCCTCTTCACCATCTCCCACTTGGACCCCCAGACAAAATAAAAAACCGCCCTCTCCAGAAAGTTCCTGGGGGGAATAAAAACAGAACACACAAGTAATATAAAAAGGTAAAATCACTGCTTTAAAAATTGAAATTTTACCTTCGAGAGTCAGCTGTCTTAGTCCCCAAAAGCCCAGTCTTTGTCTGATGTTCCCTATCAAGTCCGTCCAGTTTCTCCATCCTCCACCCTCTTTGTCAAATTTAACACCTAAAATCCATAGGTCAGTTTTAAAAACCAATTCCAGTCCACCTGTGTCCACGTTACCCCACAGCCCAAAGAGCTGGGCCTCGGACTTGTTCCTGTTGAGCTTAGCGCCTGACCGTACAAGTCCATTGCTCTTCGTTTAGATAAAACGTCGGTGGCTAAAAGGGTTCCGTCGTCCATATATAAAACACACATTGCCGTCAGTCCACCAGTCCCAGGCACTTCCAGTCCTTTGATCCATTTATCCCTTCTCAAGATCTGTGCCAGTGGCTCAATACAGGCCACATACAGAAGGGGAGATAAAGGACACCCCTGACGGATGCCACTGCGGATATTTACCACTTTGGACACATGCCCATTAACCCAAATTTTGCGGACTAAGCCATTATACAGCAGTCCCACCCAGGCTATAAACCTATTAGGAAACCCCATTTTCCCAATACCTGAAACAGGAACTGGTGCGAGACTCAGCAGCACATGCTTGATCGAGGTGGATCACGTCCTCTAAAACTGTCGAAATACATACAGCTAAAATCTTGCTAAAAAACTTAAAATCAAAGTTTAAAAGTGTGATGGGTCTCCAGTTTTTGAGCTTTGTCTTGTCACCTTTTTTGTGCAGAAGTGACACTATCCCTGTTCTGAAGCTGTCTGGAAGTCTGTCCAAGGTCTCGAATTCTTTAAAAACAGTGAGTAAGTTGTGCTAAAATGTCCCAGAAAGTTAGATAAAATTCTAGGGGGAGTCCATCCATACCTGGGGACTTCCCTTTTTTACAACATTTTTTAAGAATTTTGCATTTCTAAAACCGTAAAATCCTGGGATAAAAGCATGGCTTCACTGTTGACCTTGTTGTCTAAAAAGGCTAAAACTTCCTCCAAGGTATTTGTGTATGTATTTTTCAGTGTATAAATTACCATAAAATTCTTCCACCCCACCCAAAATCTCATGTTGTTTTGAGATCCATCCCTCCATCTTTTATTGTAGTAGTTGCACTTCCCCTTGATGCAATCTTTTTAAAAACAATACCTCGTACATTTTTCCTCTTCCTCAATCTCTCCCTCTCTGCTCCTTAGAATGAGCCCCTGCTTTGTATGTCTGATAAAACATGCATTTCTGCTTTTACTACTTTGATTTCATCTGTAAAATCCATCCCACAGTTAATAAGGTTAAAATATCTCTGCAGTCTTTTTTGCAGTCCCATCATGAGTCTTTTTTCCCTGCTCTTATTTTCTTTTTCCTACCTTCTTAAAAAATTGTCTCGTCCGTTCTTTCACCATCTCCCACCACTGTGCTCGTGAATCATAAAAATCCTGGAGGGTCTGCCATTGGCTGAACTGCTCCCTATACTCTATCACTACTTCTGTCTTCTAACACAGAGCAGTTCAGCCTCTACAGCCCTCCTCATACCATCACACCATTGGTCAGTGAAAGGGTGCAAGACAGCATCATGTGGGCAGAAAAGAAGAGGGGGGACAGTGTAGCATTGGTCGGCCGGCAATCCCGTGTAAAAACATAGTCGATCCGAAAGGCTCTGGTGCCATCACCACTGAACCAGGTGAAACCCTCCTCTCTTTGATGCAATGCTTTAAAACAGTCGACTAGTTTAAAATCTTTAACTAAACCCTTAAGTAAAACCGATGTTTTATCTACCGTACAGTCCCCCGCTACCCTTTTCCTGTCTTTCACTGTTAAAATACAATTAAGGTCCCCTGCTATAATTAGGGGAACCCTCCCTAGCATGTGGGACTGCAGGTCTTCTAAAAGTTCATACCTTTTCATTTCCGTAAACCATACACATTAAGGATAGTAAAATCCCTATCTGAAAAGGTCAGACTGGCTAAAAGTGCCAGCCCATTCCTCACCACTCTGCTGCTTTTCCCCAAGATATTGGGATTATTTATTAAAATTGGAACCACTCCACACAGTGGGTCCCGGGGTCCACAGGTCTTCCCATTTCCTGTAATTGCATAAGAAGGGCAAAGCACACTCTTGCAATAAAAACACATCTGACTTAAAAGATTTTAAAAGGGATAGCACACTCTGTGCTCTCAGGGTGGACCTCACACTTCTCACATTGTTGAGATTGTGAGGGTCATGAACAGTATGGATAAAAAGGTATCAGACAATGTTAAACTTGCAGAGACAAACTTAAAATCATATTAAAGGCACATTATTTCTTGCGACACTTGCTCTTCCTTTATCCCAGTGGGCCTGGGTTCAGGAGGGCAAGTGTCTGCTGCCTCACGGGCCACAGAGGCGTCCTCTTGTGGCTCCTTTGGCAACGATGTTCTTAACTGGAGGTGCAAGAAGGAAACCTCATTAGGGGGCTCAGAGGCCATAATGGGTTATCGCTTCTTGGCCTTTTGGCAAAGATCAAGATGCGGGGAGTGAATGGAAAAATGGCAGATGGACCGATTCCCAGTAATATTGTGAGGATGGTGCTGGAGGAGGATGCAAGTGAGATGGAAAAGGCGCAATTTGGAGTGGAGTTTTTTCATGATGGAAGTGCTGTGTGGGGTGCTAAAGAGGCAGACTTCTTCGGTGTTCTGCCTGCTGGATTTCAGTGATGCGAGCTTCTTGGATATAACAGAGATGAGGCAGAAATACATAGAATTCTGGGAGGATTTGTGTAAGAACCAGTGGCACCCTACCTTGGAAAGGGTGTGCTGTCTTCATGGTGAGGATAAGGGGGTGACGGTCCATATGTAAAACCCCTTTGTGGATGAGTTGGACATCAGACTGTTTCTCCCGAGGTACTGCGGTAGGGTGGAGAAAGGAGAGAAGGTCTACAATGCGTTTGGGATTTGGACAGGAAGGAGGAAGTATGCGGTACGCCTCCGACGGGATGTAGTGTAGTTGCCAGTGTCGTTTGCTATCGGTATGAATAGGGGGTTTCTGTACTATCCTGGGCAGTCAGTGACGTGTAGGAGAGTATAGCAGAGCAGAAAGAGCGGAGAAGAGAAGAAGGAGAGGAAAAGCAATGGTGAAGGAACGGCGAGAGTTCCCCAAAAGGAGCGAAAGAAACAGAATTCCCCGATGGAGGAGGGATCAAGCAGAAGGGAGGAGCAGATGCAAGAGGATAATGGGGAAGAGGAAGAAGAGGCGGAGGAGTGCGGCTGGTGAAGCAGTGAAAGTGCCAATGTGGGCAAGAGTGTTGGGGAAGCGGCCCTTCCCCCGAGAGGAGCAGGGGCTGAGGGGGCCTCGACCTTCAGCAGAGGTAGAGGAAAAGGCAGGCGAGTCCCCACCAGGGGCAGTGCAGGTGCATCCTTTCCCTGGATGGGATGAGGAAGGATTCAAAATGGCAGTGGGAATGGGGAAAAGAGCTAAGGGGAGAGGGAAACCACCTCCCATAGGAGCAGGGGAAGGTGTTCAGCCCCCGGGTACCATGGACTTGGTCTCCAGGGCAATGGACAGGGTTACTGACTGAGTGTGACGATGAATTTGTGTTTTGGTTGATGGTTTTGTGAATGAGTTTCATTTAATAGAAAATAAATTTTAAAAAAAACTGTTCTTATCAGTTTAATACCTGATACAGCCTCCATTCCAGGACTTTATATTAAACAGATTTTTAGAGTAAGGAGCTGGAAGAGGGGCTTGTTCTGTCCGCTCCACGCATCGACCTGGTATTGCAGTACCTCCAGGAATGGTGCACCTTTTCAAAAGGGTCAAATAATTAAATAAATAATTAAATTGTACAAAATAGAACTGGGGTCAGTACAACATGACATCCTCAAGAGGTTTATAAGGAATTGTGGTGAACCTTCGGCTGATGAAATTTCTCAGGTTTTGCACTGGTAATCGTTTTAATTGGTTACAAATATTTGATCATATGGCTTCACATAACAGAAACATAGTTAAGAGCTAAAGAAATACTCTTTACTAATATAGAATTTTGTTCATTAATCAATAATGTTTTTAATCAAATAAATCCAAATTTGTTATATTATTGTCCTTTTAAAGGGGTAATTTGGATTTTTGTACATTTAAGTGGTAAATACATGCCAGTAATATAGTTTATGTTGTAGTAATGCCAGTAATACAGTTGATGCATAAGAGTTACTTTTGCTTAACAGGTCCCCTGGTCGGAGTTCTGTTCGGGTTCCAAGTGAACTGAGGTTGGCACTGGTATGACTAATAACTTTAAACTAAAAAGTCATAGCTGACTAAGTACCTACCATTTAAATAGCCACATTATTTTTGTCATGTCTTCAACAGGTGCAGACATCCTAGTTGGCCAGAATATCCAGGTCCGATTTCATGGAGCTGGAGAGTATGTTTACTAGAACACCCCAGGCCCACACATGTGTGGGTCTGTGTGTTGGAAGTCCCAAACAACTATGCGTCATTCCCAGAGTTGGTTGAAGAGTTCATTAATGTTCTTGATTCAAACATGTGGATCATGGACGCTATTTAGTGGTAAGTGACTGGTGTGAGTTTAAATCAAAATTACATTTTGTAAATTGGATTGGGAAACCCATCTGCTTGTGGCCAGCTTGGTAGAGAGGTGGAGGGGATATCAGGATAAAACATTGTCATACGTGCGGCATATATATAGAGGACATGCATGAGTTCATGAAACATAAAAGATGGTATGATACATACAAAAGGGAGGCTGGATATAGGCTTGTAATTTGCCAGGTTATAAGGATCGAGGTTGGGTTTTTTGAGAGATGGTTTGATCACTGATTTGACAATTGTGGTACATCTGGGATTTTTAAATACTTTAAAGGACTCATCGTATGCTTTTCCGTATTTTTTCCTTACCTTTAGTTGCATGTAAACGGTCTGCACAGTTACAAAGCCAAAAGGACACTCCAGAGGGCGTAGCTCTCTCCTGCAGAAACTATTTTTCTCAGTTGCCTGAAACGTCTTTCCTTCCACTTCTTCCGTGACATGATGATGCAATCTCTTAACACTATTAGGATGAGCTGACCGATCAGAGCACACTGGGCTCATCAGAGGTGGGGTTTTAAAGACACAGATGCAAAAGGAGCACTAACAGTGTTTCAGACATAGGGCGGATAGAGATATGCAGTATGAGGAAACATACTGTGTTTTGGGAACACCGAAGCATGTAAATCTATTCTAGTAGATGCCCCAAATAAAACTATAAATATTGAAAATGAGCATACAATTTTAATTTGTTTCATTTTTATAAGGGCAGTGCGTGCATAAGTAGTTTAGTAGGAATGGGGTCTAGTAGGCACATCAATGATCTAGATGAGGATGTCAGGGAAGTAAGTAGTATAACAACTGAAGTTAAGTGAATTCAGTATAAGTATTGGATTTGTAAGGTAAAAGTGTAAAGCAATCAGCAGTGACAGTAGATGCCATGCCATGTATGGAGAGCCTCTTCAAAACTCCAAACCAGGAAGTGCTTATCTATTACTCAGGATACCAGCACAAACTCCACCTGCGGGAGACACAGGTAGCACACAGAGAAGAGGAGGAACTAGGCAGGGCTGTGACAGTCCGTACATCTGTATTTGCATGTGTGTGTTCATATCCACGTCCTGTTTGTCTGTTGTAGGTGGTTTGATGCCTGGCTGCCTGGGGAATCTCAGATGGACAGCATATTTATATTGGTGTTTTTCTATGTTTGTAAATGTTATAAATGTTAAAAGGGATAAATTTGTTATATTTAGGAGTGATGGTTCTCACTTTGTTCTTCTTCCATGTTTTTTTTTTTTTGTGCAAAAAATAAATACAATTTTGCTGTGTGTGCAGATGCTTTTCTTTTTCTAGCTGTCCAGGGATAAAAGACCAGAGGAGTTATTTCACAAGCCAAATTTGCAAGATAACTTCAAAGACTTAGCAATTGTCATTTTGGACTTGAATCTTAGTGATTTCAGAGTTATTAACATTCATGTCTTCATCTGCCACTACATGGCCAGTTTAAAAAAAAAAAAAAAAAAATCACTTCACACCCGTTTGAAAGTACAAATGGTTTCAGCAGGTCTATGAAGTCACCTATGGAAACTATAGTCAAAGGAGTGTATTACCAGGCAACATTTAATATACTTTCATCAAAAAACACTTCCATCATTTTTGAACATTGTTCGTGTCAGAGTCTGTCTTTATTACAATAACTTGTGGGATAAGGTGTAAAGCACCTGATAAACAATGACATTTAAAAATGCCCTGACTGAGAAGGACCGATGGTTGTACAATTTCACAAAGAAGTAATGGTATGTATTGGAGACACAGCAGGAATCACATTTACTTTCTTCTTGCTAAACAAGCATGCAAATTCAGACCCTGTATGTAAAGGCAGTCAATAACATTGCTGCTTTGTATGGGTTAATAAATTAAATTAAATATGCACACATGACCTACGTCTAAGCAAGCAAATGCAGGGAGTATTACCACCTTATAAAAGTAACTACAGACATAACTATTGAAACAAACAAGCAATGCCAATGTCACAGTGTATAGCTTTGAAAAAGCAACTCTAGACATTTAACTGTGTACAAATAGGGAGAGGGTAGGGGCCCTGCTGTTAAGTGTACTCACGAAAACAAACAGGCAAAGTAATGCATACTAATGACAGTGTAAATGTTTATAAAAGGAACTATAGATATTAAACTATGTCTAAATTCTGTATTGCATGTCCATCCTCTGGGGAGAGTAGGAGGGTGGTGTTTAATAGTGTAGTCAGTTCCTTTCACAGGGAAAGGTAGAGGTCAATGGCAGTGTATGCATCCAAAGGAGCACAGATTGTTTTGTGCCATTATGTAGGTGCAGAGGGTGATGTGTTCACTTGGCACAAATAGTCCACTGTGACATATATAATTCTGGAATAGTATACATGACATCAGGCCGACTATGGGGAACACGTTCATTCATTGATGGATGTATCAGGCGGCTGTTCCAGGCCTCCTTGGTTGAATGCAATTCATCCTTCATAGGTGACAACAGTAGAAAGTGTGAAATCATTCAATTTACGGCTACGGTTAGGTATTTAGCAGACGCTTATATATTATAATATTATATATATATATATACACACACACACACACACACGAACGACAAGTAAATAAACAATAAAATATCAAATAAAAAAACCAACAGCCCTAGGTAAGTCAATTCACCATGAGGTACCACAAATGAAAAGTGACAGTGACTGTGATCTCTTGTTGCTGAGCGAAACACCAACAGACGCTCATCAGAGGAGCAAAGTAGTAGAGAAGAGGTAGTAGTTTGAATAAACTGGTGGTGACCAAGTGGCTGCCCTATAGGCAAGAGTGAGGGACTTAAATTTAATTCTAGCAGCCTCAGGGGGCCAGTGGAGGGTTTTTTGGAACAATCTGCACCCCCCTTCCAATCTCTCCACGCCCCTCTGGTTAAGCTCTAGGGTGTTCGGGATTCAGGCTCAGGGCTCTGTAAAGCACCTTGAGACAGCTTAAATTGTTTATGGTGCTATATAAATAAAATAAAATAAAATTACATTTGTAACAAGCACAAAAGTTTTTCTGTCCAATTGTAATGTCTTGTCATGGAAAACATTTCTGATGTTGGGATGAACTGGTGATTGCAGCAAAAACACAGGCCTATAGGGTAGGCTAGACATGTACATCATCTATTGTCTATTGATGCCACTTGCCTGTATCAAACCAAGGAAGCAAAATAACATGAGGTTCTGGTCCAAGAAGTCCCCAACAAAATCACCTTCATCTTTAAGTTGGTGAAAGTGGTTGAGCCAGAAGTCCACACACTCTATGGAGAAAGCCCCACCAGCTCTCCATTCTCTGATTGCTTGTGCTTCTTCCATAAATGAAACTTTTACCACCCCCATAAACATCATCATTGTGACGAAGGTACCGTTGCATATCTCGCATAGAGCTGTTTTCCGTCCCCATATGTGTCCTGACGATATGGGCACATCCACCTAGTTCCCCTACTGTCTCTAAGAAATAACCTCCTATAACTCTGGGGTCACTACTGGTACAGTATGCATTCAACCACAGTATTCTTCCTGAGAACCCATCAATAGCTCCATTGATGCATATACCATCCATCCATCCATCTTCTACCACTTACTCCTTTTCAGGGTCACATCCACCTGCAGCCATGCAAAGCCCCTGAGCCTTGAAGCTCCTCCCTTATGAATTGAACAGTGTCTGCTAAATTGTCAAATATTTTCCAGCGAAACAGTCCATTCTTCTTCAGGATTCGTTTTAGGGTTGTCAGACTGAGAACAATCCTGTGCTTAACACTCAAAATATGGAGGATGTCTGTATATGTGAGGCCCAATTTAAAATAAAATTCTATTAACTCCAGTCAATCCATGGGAATATGCGTGGATTGTGGATACATCAAGGATGACTACTGCTCACTAACACATTCCCTAGAGACAGAAACTGACAAGGAGAAGGATTATTAGTGACATCAATAAACTCAACTCCTAATTGTACACATTGTTTTTGTTACAATCTCACCAGGAATACTCTGTTCATCCAAAAGCACTTTCAGCACTTTTTAAGATGGGCAGCAGCAGATTTTATTTGCTTGATTTTAGTTACAACTGAACTGAACTCTCCCACTGATCAATTCAATTGAATTGATTTTCCTCGAGTGTTAGTTATTATTTTGAGTTTCCTATTCATTTTCCCCTGTCCACTCACTGCAGTCAAGTAATAATGGAATGGAGTTGAAGGTATGTTGCACCAGCAGTAAAACAAACTTAATCCAAGGCTTCACTGTTACACACACACACACACACGTGCATTCCCCGAGCTATACAAATATATAGAAAATCTCGGAAAGTCTATCTTCGTAACCTAATTAACATAAAATTAAATCATATTGAATGCATAGCCAGCACTTTTGATCTGAGGCTAGGACTATTAAACATTAGATCTCTTGCGTCTAAGGCTCTTATTGTTAACGACATCATTACTGATCAGGAATGTAATTTAATGTGTTTAACAGAAACTTGGATTAAACCAAACGAGTACATAGCATTAAATGAAGCCAGTCCTCCTGGATACAGTTATGTACATCAGCCTCGTTCAACTGGTAGAGGAGGAGGTGTTGGACTCATCCATAGTAAAAATCTAGTCGTCACACAAAAACCTAAGCATAAATTTAATTCTTTTGAAATTCTTTATACCAGTATAAGTTATGTAGCCACAAAAAATAAGTCAATTCCTCTAATTATTATTTGCAGACCCCCAGGGCCATATACTGAATTTCTTAGTGAATTTGCAGACTTTGTCTCAAACCTGGTTGTGTCTGTAGATAAAGCATTAATCGTCGGAGACTTTAATATTCGTTTTGATAACCTGGGAGACCCTCTAAGATTAGCGGTTGTGTCCATCTTAGATTCAGTAAGGATTAATCAGAACGTAATCGGGCCTACTCATAATGGTGGTCACACTCTTGACCTCATACTAACATACGGACTAAGTATAGAAAATATCATTTTTCCGCAGTCTGAAGTTGTCTCAGACCCTTATCTTATCTTGTTCATAATATGTATTGATCATAATATTTCCACCTCGCCTCGCTACCACATAAAACGTACCTACACATCAGCTACTGCACCGAGCTTCATAAATAACCTTGCAGAAACATCAATTAGATTTGGATCACCGTCAGATCACACAGAACTCGATCAGGCGACTGAAAGCTTGGAGTCAACACTCCGCTACACGCTAGATAGAGTGGCTCCACTCAAAAGGAAAATAATTACAGAGAAAAAATTAGCACCCTGGTATAACGATCAAACGCGAACCTTAAAACAGACAACTCGACAATTAGAACGTAAATGGCGTCAAACCAAACTGGTGATATTTCAAACAGCATGGAAGGAGAGCCTACTGAAATATAGGAAATCTCTTGGCGATGCTAGAAAAATCTATTTCTCCACCTTAATAGGAGACAACAAAAACAATTCTAGATTCCTTTTCAACACGGGAATAAAACCACTACAGAGAGAAACACTCAATCATTACATAGCAGTGAAGATTTCATGAAATTTTTCATTGATAAGGTTGAAAATATTAGACGTGAAATACAGGCCATTAAATTAAAACTGGACAGTACTGTAACAAACCCATTACATGACAATGTAGCAATATCAGATCAATGCTTAGAGTGTTTTGCTCCGCTTAGAGAGACCGAAATAGCTACATTAATCTCTTCAGCCAATTCATCAACTTGCATACTAGATCCCGTACCTACATGTTTGTTTAAACAGATTTGTCCAGGAGTAATTGAACCACTTCTAAATATAATCAATTCTTCCCTAAGCACTGGCTATGTACCTAAATCACTTAAATTAGCAGTTATTAAACCCTTGATTAAAAAACCTGATCTTGACCCGTCTCAATTGTCCAACTATAGACCAATATCAAATCTCCCCTTCATCTCTAAGATTTTAGAAAAGGTTGTAGCAAAGCAGTTATGCTCGTACTTAGATAGGAATAACATTCATGAAATGTATCAGTCAGGATTTAGACCTCATCATAGCACAGACAGCGTTAGTTAAAGTAGTAAATTACCTTCTACTGACTTACGATCAGGGTTGTCTTGCTGCTTGTGTTACTCGACCTTAGTGCAGCTTTTGATACTATAGATCACACTATTCTACTTGATAGATTAGAAAATGATGTTGGTATTAAGGGAACAGTCCTTCTCCTGGCTCAGGTCTTATCTGACCGATCGTTATCAGTTCGTAGATGTAAATGGTGATTTCTCCATGCGTACTGAGGTTACTTTTGGAGTTCCACAGGGTTCTGTTTTAGGCCCACTGCTCTTTACTTTATATATGCTACCCCTAGGTCAAATTATTCGTAAACATGGAATTAGCTTCCACTGTTATGCTGATGATACACAGTTGTATGTTTCAGCGAAGCCAGAGGACAGACAGAAGCTTAGTAAAGTTGAGGATTGTGTAAAGGACATTAGACATTGGATGTTAATTAACTTCCTTCTACTTAATTCTGATAAAACAGAAATACTTTTATTAGGCCCACGTGTAGCTAGAAGTATTCTTTCTGATCACATGGTTACTCTGGATGGTCTTTCTGTTTCATCATGTACAGCAGTTAAAGACCTTGGAGTGATTATTGACTCCAGCCTATCATTTGATGCTCATGTAGATAATATTACTAGGATAGCCTTCTTTCATCTCAGAAATATTTCTAAAATAAGAAACATATTGTCACTACATGATGCGGAAATACTAGTTCATGCATTTGTCACCTCTAGATTAGATTACTGTAATGCCATACTGTCTGGATGTTCCAATAGGAATATAAATAAGCTCCAGTTAGTCCAGAATGCAGCTGCTAGAGTCCTAACTAGAACTAGAAGATACGACCATATCACACCGATATTATCAATACTGCATTGGCTCCCAGTAAAATCTCGCATTAATTATAAAATACTTTTATTAACCTATAAAGCACTAAATGGTCTCGCGCCACAATATCTAAGCGACCTTTTGGTTTTATATGATCCGCCACGCCTACTTGGGTCAAAAGATGCAGGCTATTCGACGGTACCTCGAATAGTGAAGGCTACAGCAGGGGGAAGAGCTTTCTCTTATCGAGCCCCACAGTTATGGGACTCAGACACAGTCTCAGTGTTTAAGTCTAAGCTTAAAACGTATTTGTTTACTCAAGCCTACCCTGACTAGATTCTGTTCTACTACTTCACAGTCATAATTATCTTTTTTCTCCCGCTCTCCTTTCGCCGAACCCCCCACGAATTTATGGAGATACTAGAGATCCAGATCCTTTCTGCCTCTGGATGGAGCTCAAATCTTCTTTAATTCCAGACTGCTGGGACTACGGCTGCTCCTAACGCCATACAGACTTCATATAAATCCATAATGAACTTTTTCACACTAACTGTTGTTACCCAGATGAGGATAGGTTCCCTTCTGAGTCGGGTTCCTCTCAAGGTTTCTTCCTCTTAAAACATCTTAGGGAGTTTTTCCTTGCCACCGTCGCCACTCAGTGGCTTGCGCAGTTGGGATAAATTCGCACCTTTAATATCTGTATACCATGTTGATATTTCTGTAAAGCTGCTTTGAGACAATGTCTATTGTAAAAAGCGCTATACAAATAAAATTGAATTGAACTGTTATTAGCCATCACCATGTTACATTACCAACAGATGCAGGACACAACACTTCGCGTGTGCATGGAAAACACATATGGCGCCACAGTGTTCCAGTTTGGGTTTTTTAAAATCTGGTAACCTACCAGACAGAGTAAATGGAAATTCAAAACTTC